>NW_027529934.1:8908566-9023060 GCF_008692635.1 Crocuta crocuta | reverse complement strand
GCAAACTACAAGCAATGTAGTTTGGAATAGTGACCTATCCTTTACTTGGAATGAGTTTAGCCCTTTGAAAAACTCAGTCAGGTGGAACTTAGTTTTTACCTGTATCATCACAGATCAATGGATGCTGAGTTATGGAGCAGCACAAGCCCCAGTCTGGTGCTCACGGGCTTGGCTATCTTCTCATGTAGTTTATGTCGTTTTTTGTATTTTTGTCATGACCTCCTGGAAAGCAGGATCGTGTCACAATCACCTCTATTTTTCTAACTTGGCCCTTGAATGTAGCCTATGTAATAAGTGTTCAGCTAATGATAATGATTAATATCAATTACTAACACCATAATATATGTGTGTATATATATATACATATATGGTGCTGTATATGTGTGTATGTACATATGCATATGTATACACACTGCTAATATATGTTAGCTGTATATGTGTGTATGTACATATGCATAAGTATACACACTAATATATGTTAGCTGTATATGTGTGTGTATGTACATATACATAAGTATACACACTACTAATATATGTTAGCCGAGCTGAACTGACATCCCATCCTGATCTCTCAAGCACTCCTTACGTCCTCTCCCAAGTGCCTCCCTGGAAGGATGCAACATTTACTTTTATTTCTTTTCATCTGAATGGCATTTAGTAAGTGCCCACTTTGAGCACAGAGGGTTTTTAATTTTTTAATTTTAATTTTTTAAGTTTATTTATTTATTTTGAGAGAGAGTAGCAGGGAGAGAGGGAAAGAGAGACTCTCAAGTAGGCTGATGGTGCAGGGAATGGATCATGACCTGAGCTGAAATCAAGAGTTGGATGCTCAACCGACTGAGCCACACAGGTGCCCCAAGGAGTTGTTTTTTTTTTTAAGATGTTTTAGAAGATAAAAGGGTAAATAAGGCAAGAATTTTGCCCTTCAGTGGTTTATAATTATTATGCACACAGGTATTTATAATACTAAGCAGAGTGTGATCAATGACCTAATTAAGGGTACAGAGTTCCTTGAGAATAGCAAAAATGTTCCTATGCCCCTTTACTCATAAATACCCTGGGCGGCTGCTTTGTTTTGGACTTAAGGTGGTGGGAAGAGAATAAGCATGGGTTTTGCTTTAATTGCAAAGAAATACTACTACCGATGGCTAAAGAAATAACAGATGGGGAAACAGCATCGTTGGACAAGGGGCTCAGAGAGGGGAACAGCCACTCCTTCCTAGGGATGGGGGAATGGCAGGTGGTCAGACAAGTAACTGATGCTGCCCTGGGGAAATCTGGAAAGGTCTCATAGTGAAAGTGGCTGTCGGGTTGTCCTTGAGCCTGGACAGAACTTGGGTGTCTGGATACAGAGGAGAGGAGTTGGTCACACAAGAACAGCCTGGGCAGAGGCACAGGGGAGGACAAGTCAGGGTCAGGAAATATAAAGCCATAACGTAGAGAGCAAGGTGTGTGGAGTGGAGGGAATGTGGACTAGAAGGTATGACTGGAGAGGCTGGCCAGAATCAGAGTGTGGCTGGCACAGAGCAGGTGCTTAATATATACTTGTCAAATGATTGGATGAGAGAACGACAGTGTCAGACACGGGTTGTTGTTATTTTGTTTGCTTATTTATCGCAGTAGCTAATGGTGAAGACTTTTAAATAGGGAAGTGGTATGATCACATTACAATGGCAGCTCTGTGGAGGAAACATGAGCGACAAGGCCAGCCATGGGCGGGACCCAAGGGAGGAAACCGTGGCGATTGTCCTAAGTGGCCTCCCCTGTCCTGGAAGGTCTGGTTCTCTGCCTCTGTGAGAAGCTAGGATGGAATGCTTCCCTCTTTTGAAATGTCTATGGGTCAATGAACGTAGGGCTCAAGTTAAATGCAGGATGTGCTTAAACATACACTGGGAACATCGACACACTTCCCATTCCCAGGGAGGGCACTAAGAATCTCCTGGTTGCACATGTGTTAGGGTTTCCTGGCTCGCAGGGAGGATCCAGGGAAGTGACATGACATGTGGCTTGACTGTCAGCCCTGAAGACTGTACGAGCCTCTAAATGTCCTAGGCTTGATCATTCTCGTTCCCACCTCCTACAAGGAAGATGGAGAGCCATCTGATCTTCCTTTCTTAGCGCTCCTCATCTATTTGGTATTGACACCAATAAACAATGAAATCACGGGATTCAGATTAAGGAAATCTATTTTCCTTGAATGTGGTACAACACAGTTTGAAAATAAAAAAAAAAATCAAATGCTCTGAAAGCAAAACTAATGCAAATTAAGGTCTGGAGAAATCTATCAGCATCTGAGCATTTACTGTGCTTTCTTCTCCCTTTTAAATTAAACCAACACTATTTTCCAAAGCTCAGATGTGAATCACAGCCCCTTCTTGGGTGAATGATTATGACTTGGGCCTAATTTCAACAGATGATTCGCCACAGGTGTGGGGAGAGAGGCTCTTCTCCGTAGGGAAGGAGGTGCTCAGGCACCTCTTGCGGGCAAACTGCCAGGTGAGGCCAAATTGCCCAGGTGAGGTTGCCCAAAGCCGCGGCAGTGAAAACAGACCCATGGGAGAGTGTATTTTTCTTTTGGATGAGCCCATCGCTTGTGCTTTTTAAATTTTGTTAATGCTTCTCGTTAAAAATTTTCAGTGGTACCAAAGCACACCACTCATCACTAGCTGTGTGACCTTGGTAAGGGTTACTTGAATTCTCTGAACTGCAGCTTCCAATCCTATAATTTGGGGACAACGGCACCCAGCACCTGCAGTATTGTGTAGGGTTATATGAAATTATACATGAAATGTATTTAGCCAAGTGGCACATGGTGAGCTCTTAACAAAAGGTAGTTCTTCCTCATTATTAATAGAGAGTGAAGTTTACCTATCTTAAAGGAGAAGGCAGAAGTCTTAGAATAATTGTGGATCCTTATTCTGGACATTTGTGCTTTCCTTGGTGATTCTGAAATTTCGTGGCTATTCTGAAGCGCTGCGTGCAGCAGCTATTGCAGAAGAGGCCAATAGGGGTCGGTCAGCTGTGGAGCGGTCCTGAGACAGTGAGAGCCTCTTACATCTCCGCTCGGGCTCTCCATTCGGTTCCTGGAGGGAGGAGTGCGGAGAAGAATCCGGTGGTGCATTAAGCCCATATAAAGGGTCCCTTTGCAATCTGACCCCACTGACAGGACTCCGGGTGTCTCCCTCACAGACAGTCCTGACTTGTTGAAAACAGGGAGCCCGGGACTTTATTTGGCAATGGTGCCCAAGCTTTTCCTGTCAAGATGACCAGGAAACAATCATTTGAAGTGTGCAGTGGGGTGAGCAGAGAAGCTATTCTAAGCTGGAGGGAACAGCCCGGGCCCCTCTCATCCAACCCAGGGTCAGGTGCCTCAGGAACCATCCCAGGTGCTGGGGGGGGGGGGGGGGAATGGGGTGCCCAGGAGCTCGGCTTAGAATCTGTCAGTTCCAGGGATGTGACATCTGGGCCCGGACTCTGTGGCCTCCCCAGAGGAGATGTTCCTTCCATACGGATCCCAGGAGATGAAAGACATTTGTGCCCTCTGTGTTCACAAGAAGAATCCATGGAGGGTCTCTCCGCCTGGGACGAACCTGGGGCATTAAACTTCAGTGCGTCTTTCTGCCCCAACCCCCAGGCTGAGCTGTCCAGACAGCAGCAGGCTCCGAGTCTTTCCTGACGTCCCAGACTATGTTTCTCTATAATAACTTCCCTTTCAACCCAGCTGTTCAGCTTGGTCATCTCCCAAATCACACTTCCGAAATCTGATTTCCAACATCTCCTTGGAAATGATCTGGGCCATTAAGTGAAAGGGACGGGGCCTAGTTGCTGTTTTGTTTGCAGAGAAAAAGTCCATTTTACTTTGAGGCACAGGAAGGATCTGGCGTCACACAGAGATTTCATCTTCTGTATCTGAAGGCAGAGGCTCGTTCTGTCTCACTCTTCCAGCTCGGTCTTGAACTCTTGCTTTTCAGTCCCTCAATCAACGACCACCACCCGCAACCCCCACCCCACCCCCCCCCCCGCCTCGCTCTCCTCCTCTTTCCTTGACTTTCTTCCCTACTTTCTCTAGTGCCAAGTTTCTCCACCATCACTCTTTCTGCTTCTGCCTTCTCTCTCTCTGGCCTGCTGAGCATGGCTCTCCTAATTTTTTTCACCAGCCAACACCCAGCAGCCCGCTTCCCTGAGAAGCATGCCTTTGCTACCTGTTCCAAATGTCCTCCGGAACTGCCCGTTGTTTCTCAGTAGCAGCAGGCAGAGCATTCATGGCTCCCCTTTTGTTTCTTTAATCTCAAAGTTTCTTGCAAAAGAGAAAGGAAATTAGGGAAGCCCACCTTCCTCCTTTCCCTCCTCGCCAGCCACCAGCAGACTCCGTAGAGCTCAGACCAACACGGAGTTTCAGGCCTTCTCAGGTCCTTGGATTTACAGGC
The DNA here is from genome assembly GCF_008692635.1 of Crocuta crocuta. Taxonomy (NCBI): domain Eukaryota; kingdom Metazoa; phylum Chordata; class Mammalia; order Carnivora; family Hyaenidae; genus Crocuta; species Crocuta crocuta. The sequence goes on along the minus strand of NW_027529934.1, from coordinate 9,018,633 downwards.
TGGGAAAGTTTGTCTGGTGCTCCAGGTGGCTGAAAGCATCAGTCAAAATCTTTTTCTCTCTTTCCCTCTCTTCCTCTCTCTCCGTCCTCACCCTCTGCTTCTAACCGCCCCCCCTCCCCGCCGTGAAAGGCTTGGGGGAATCCATCCTAAAATACTTTTCCAGGCAGTTTGCTCTTCCTAAGTAAAAACACGCGCTAGGCACTGCAGTCACGTGCCCTGTACTTGCTCCCCTGCTGAGCCAGGGGACGTTTGCCGAGCACCCCGTGCGTGCTGCACCCCCTGGGGCTCTGCNCCCCAATGTCCTCCTTTTCCTTCCAATACTGGAGGGGCAGGAAGCGGCACATCGTTTTCTGGGGATGATTTCATTCCCCCAGGATTAACAAGCCCTAACCACTCTTTCCCCTCAGCCCTGCCTCCTCCCTTTCCTCATTCTCTCCCCCGCACACTTGCTAACCTGAGCAGCCGGGCTGGCTGGGCTCCAGCCTGTTCACAGAGGGCTTTCCCTTCTCTGCAGAAGGTGAAGGGGAACAGGAAGGGGACCGGAGCTCACAATGACTGGGTTTCCGCTCCGGGTCAGGAACTGCCTGACGATTTACTGCCCCCGGAACCCAGGTCTGTCTGAATCCCACAGTCGCAATCCGGCTTCTACGGCCGGCCTGAGCGCGCGCATGCGCACAGGCGGTGGGCGGCGCTGGGAGAGGGTAAGGTGAGCAGTACGCATCAGCCCGGTTTCTTTTTCTCCCAGCTGGAGTCCTGGGCCTGGAGAGGTTTGCCACTCTTCTGCTTCTGCTTGGGGTGCAGCTGTGTGTCTCGGACAGATGGGGCATTAAGGCCGCGGGGTCTCTGGCTGTCTCCCCAGAGGGGACTCATTCTCTTTCATATGGTTTAGTGGCTCCAGGGCCAGAACGCCCAAGTTCTAATCCGAGCTCTCCCGTTTGCTAGCTGTGTTATCTTGGGCAAAGTACTTAAACTCTCTGTGCTTCAGTTTCCTTATCTGAAAAGAAGGTAATAGTAAGAATACCATGCTCATAAATTCTTAGAGACGGAAAGTAGGATGGTGTTTGCCTGGGGGTGGGGTGGGGAAGGATGGAATAGGGAGTTAGTGTTCAATGGGTATAGACTTTCCATTTGGGAAGGTGAGAAAATTGGAAAGTGAATGGTGGTGATAATTGCACAACAATGTGAGTGTCCTTAATGCTGCAGACGGTACACTTAAAAATGGTTGCAATGGTAAGTTTTTTATAATTAAAAAGAAAAAGAAAAAGAGGAGGTGCCTGGCTGGCTCAGTTGGTAGAGCACACAACTCTTGATCTCAGCGTCGTGGGTTCAAGCCCCATGTTGGCCACAGAGCGTATAGTAAAAAAAATAAAAGACTTTTAAAAATGTAAAAAAAAAAAAAAGGAACAGAAAAGAGAATATCTTCCACAAAGGATTTGAGTGAAGCTTGAATGAGATAATGCACGTTAAACACTTAGAACAGAGCCCATAATACATGCTGTGTAAAGGGGAGCACGTTTGTGCTCTAGCCTCGCCTTTTCCAGGGAGATCCTCAAAGCCAGGGGGAGAGCTTTGTGGCACACACCTGTCTCTTGGCTCAGGGCTGCGCGAGAAGCCGGTGTCACAGCCAGCGTCTGGAGCGGTTCCCTGTGCGTGATCTGGCAGCTGTCAGGGTGGGCTGGTGACTATGCATCTTAATGGAAGAGTTCTCACTGCCCATGTCGAGCAGCAAGGTTATAAATGGAACACTGCTTGCTTAAATTACCCCATTTTGCACAGACTCACTCCATTGCCGGGCTCTGACGTGAGGCTGAATTTGGTGGTTAAGCTAGAACAAAAGAATTATGAACCCACTGAGGACATCATCCAATTAAATCGCGTCAACACAGTATGTCTGAGAAGCGAATGGTGTTTCAGTGTTTTCACTGGCCTTGCCCACAAATATTTATGGAGTGTCAGCGGGGGAGGGGGGAGGGCAAAGCGCTGAGACTTCAGACCGGGAAACAGCTAGCCAGGTGCTAGGGAACCCAGGAGAGAAAGCGGACCGCACAGTCTAAAATGCTGGATCTGGGGATGGAACTCCTTCACTGTGTGCAATTCTCCCCAGATGCTCCAACTCAGTCCAGGGCCGTAACATTTATTGTTGGTGTACACAGCTCAGTGAATTGCACCTGGACGGGGCGGGTAGGAGGCAGGAGAAAAGACTCCTCTGTCCTTGTGTCCTTGTTTGGGCCCCTGAGGACCCTGCCTTGTTCACTGCAGCCACAATACCCAATTCTGAACCCAGAGGACTCTACCACCTGCCCAGACAGCTCTCCAATGCCCTTCCAGCTCACAGCCCGAAGAGCTGCTGTCTCTTGTCTCGTCCACATCTCTCATCTTAGTGTGAGCCTTGGATGTTCGTCTTTTATTTATTTACTTACTTTTAACTTTTTATTTTTGAGAGAGACAGAGAGCATGCACACGAGCAAGGGAGAGGCAGAGAGAGAATCCCAGGCAGGCTCCATGCCGCCAGTGCAGAGCCCAATACGGGGCTGGGTCCCAGGACCCTGGGATCATGACCTGAGCCAAATTCAAGAGTCAGATGCTCAACCAACTGAGCTACCCAGGAGTCCCTCGTCTGTCTTTTAAATGTCCCTCTGTCAGCTCACACTCAGTGTATCTTTTGTTAATATCTGTTCAATTCTACCTCCTTTCCGTGTCTCACATGCATTTCCTTTCAATATTGATAATGATAATACTTTTTATATGGCTACTGTTTTCGACCACTGTGTGCTCCTATCAATCTAGGAATCTCCAGGCCAGCAGAGTAGTGAGCCTGCTGCATAGGACTAAGATTAACAAGTAACGATAATGAAGATATCTGATTCTAATATGTGCCCGGCACTGTTCTAAGGCACTTCACATGTAGTAATGCACTTCATCCTGACAATTATCCCATGAGGTAGATTATTCTTTTTCTAGCATTCTGTTATTCTTTTTACAGATGAAAAACTGAGGCACAGAGAGGTTAAGCAACTTGCGCAGGTTCCACAGCTTATAGAGGCTCCATGTTGAATGAATGAATGAGAACATGAACGGGAGAACAAATGTAGGAGGCCAGAAAGGGGCTGAGCTGCATCCTGCAAATCTGTGCCATGTGTGTAGTTAGTAGATTGGAAGCCATTCCCTTGGGTTTCTTTTTGAGGAGGTGCTGTTTGTTTTGGCGGTTGTAGTTTGACCCGGGGTCTAGCAGTGCATCAGAGAAAATAGGAATTTTATATACATGATCAAGATAAATAAGGGGATAGAACATTCTTGACGGAGAGGGAGAGGAAGTTGGCTGGTCCAAGGTATGGTTTTAGTTGGAGATGGGAGTTGGGGGGCGGGGGCGTGGTTTGTCAGCAGTCTGTGCCTGCAGAATGATACTGGCCCCCTGCCTCATCTGTCCCTTGCTGCACAAATGTCGTGACCAGTATCCCAGGGAGCCGCGTACCTGTGATTTATATAGCACAACGTCCTGGGCATCTACTGGGGGCTACTGACTACCTGTCCATGCCATTTGTTTAAAAAAAACCTGTTCCTAATACACACATCCCCTCTATCACACTAAAGCCTGGTAACTGCAAAGTATTAACTGAACATTTCATAATCTAGAAAAATCGTGCTGCCTGTTTGCAATCTTCCCTAATGCTTAACCCTCCCTGGGCTTCCTTTCTGTTTCCATACGGCTCCGTGCTGTACGTCTGTGGCTCTGCCCTGCCCTGACCACTGAGACAGAAAGACAATGGAAGGGGTCCTCCTCCCTCCTTCACGGTCCTCTACAACCAAATAAACATCAAGACACCTCCATGTTTTCCTGCTCTTCCTGTTTCTGCTAAAAATAAACACGTGAATAAACTGCCCACTCTGACAGGCTGTCAGAACTGTAAGAAATCTTCAAGACCTGCTGGCTCAACCTCTTCATTTCAGATATGAGCAAACAGAAATCTAGAGAAGGTTGAGGATCCAGTGATGGGGCACGATTTAGATAAAGTCCCTTGTCAGGAAACATGAGAGATAGAAAACACTCTCCTTGCCTAAATTTCTCCCTCCAGCTTCTATTTACACTGTAAATTTATTTTATTTTATTTTAAATGTTTTATTTATTTCTGAGAGAGAGAGAGAGAGACAGTGTGAGCAGGGGAGGGTCAGAGAGAGAGGAAGACACAGAATCTGAAACAGGCTCCAGGCTCTGAGCTGGCTGTCAGCACAGAGCCCGACGCGGGGCTTGAACCCACCAACCGTGAGATCATGACCTAAGCCGAAGTCGGCCATTTAACCGACTGAGCCACCCAGGCACCCCTGTAAATTGATTTTAATACTTTCCTGTGATTTCTCCTTTTATTTCTATTCAGAAAAATAACTTTAAAATTTTATCATATTTCAGGATGCGCAGGTGGCTCAGTCGGTTAAGTGTCCAACTTTTGATTTTGGCTCAGGTCATGAGCCCCAGGGCCAGGCTCTCTGCCCTGATAGTGCAGAGCCTGCTTGGGATTGTCTTTCTCCCTCTCTCTCTCTGCCCCTCCCCTACTCTATCTCTCTCTGAAAATAAATAAATAAACTTAAAAAAGAATCTATCATATTTCATTTCTTCTCTGCTGGTTCCCTTCTCCAGATTATGCCTTGACATAGAAAAATGAAAGCATATGGAGGTTTTTCTCTCTTCCCTTCTAGTGGTTGTATGCAAATGGAGGAATTGCCAAAGGATACCGAGGAAAGGTGAACCCTCAGTGTCTGCTATTTTTGCAAGTCCTACCCTGTGTACTCCCATGATGAAAATCACTTTAGGGCAGTCACTGAAATACATGTTATTGGTAAACATCTGTTTATACACCCATTTTACCCAATGCATGATGAGCTCTTTGAAGGCGCGAGACTATGTCATAGTCCCTTTTGTGTCCACTATATAGCACGATGCCTTGCACATAGTACATGCTCAGTAAATGATTGCAGGATTATGGCTAAATCCAGTTATCAGTCTGGCCACTCATTCACGACTTCGACTCCCTTACTAAAGAGTACTACTTGGAGGAAATGACCCTCAAGCTGAATTTTAATGCAAAGGCAGCACATGATAGCAGGGGAAAGAAGGTTGTTTTTATGCACGTGGAACAAGCCAGACAAAGGCTCAGAACAGGAGACTAAAATTACTAGGTTGTCCTTCAGGAAATTAAACAGCCAATCCATTCATTAGAGGAACAACAAATGACAGGCCTTGTGCATTACCAGACTGTTAATAAGCAAGAGCCAGACTTGCTTTTATGGAAAGCCAGACTCTGAAGGTCATGTTACCCAGTCCTCTCAAGCTACCCATTCTTAAAGTCTTGCTACTCAAAATTGTGAAGATTGTAGAGAGTACCAGTGCTAGAATAAGGGGTTACAATCCCTCTTTTATAACTGTCTCTGTCCTTTTTTTTTTTTAAGGCTGCTGGGATGGTTTATATTTGCTCTAATGATCTCATGCAAAGGTCAGCAGGGCCATGTCACCCGTCACCCAAAAGGGGAGGCATTGTTGTATGTGTGTGGAGGGGACCTCATAATAAACTCACCAGCCTCTTCACATTGGGGGCCTTGCCATTTGGGCTTCAATCCACTCCACTTGCCACGTTGGAATTGGTCCACCTGAGTCAAATCCATCTTCCTAAGCGAAAGCATGTCTGCAGTGAGGTGAGGTGATGAGGGAGTCTAACACATTTTTGAGTGTCTTTTGGGTACCCCAATCTATGCTTGATGCTTTTACATCTCATCTGTTCTTCATAATAGCCTTGGGAGAGAGGTTTGCCCTCTTTTTTATGGATAATCAAGCTAAGGTTCAGAGAAAGAATAGTCTTGCTTGAGGTCACAGAGCTTAGTGGTAGAGCTAGAATCAAATACAGGTAAACATATAATCCTTTCAACATACCGCTCACTCAACAGCTGTTCTAAAAACATCTGAGGCCAACAAATCACCCAATTTTAAAAATGTCCAAAGGGTTTGAAGAGACATTTCTCCAAAGAAGATATGCAACTGTCCAATAAGCACATGAAAAGAAGTTCGACATTATTAGTCATTAGGGAAATGGAAATCAGAACCACAATGAAATCCCATTTCACACTCACCAGTATAGCTATCATAAAAAAAAAAAAGACCAATAATAACAAGTACTGGTGAAGATATGGAGAAATCGAAACTCTTGTACATTGCTGGTAGGACTGCGAAATGGTACCACCGCTTTGGAAAACAGTCTGTCAGGTCTTCCAAAAGTTAAACATAGAATTACCATCTGATACCAACAATACCATTACTAGGTATGTACCCAGAGAACTGAAAACCTATGTTCTCACAATGACTTGTACATGCATAATTATAGCAGCATTATTTATAATAGACAAAAGGTGGGAACAACCCCAAATGTCCATCAAATGACAAAGACACAAATAAGTGGTGGTATATCTACGTAATGAAATATTACTCCGCCATAAAAGAAATGAAGTACTGATACATGCTCTAAAATGAATCAACCTTGAAAAACATTATGGGAGTGAAAGAAGCCAGTCGCAAAAGGCCACATACTGCAGGATTCCAATCATACAAACTGTCCAGAACAGGCAAATCCATAAAGATTGGAAGTAGTAGTGTCTGCCAGGGCCGGTGGGGAGGGGAAGACTGGCAAGTGGCTGCTAAGAAGTATGGGATTTCTTTACCCGGTGATAAAAGTGTTCTGGACTTAGACAGTGATGATGAGGGCACCACTCTGTGAATACACCAAAAACTACTTCGTTGTACACTTTAAAAATAATGGGGTAAATTATCATAAGTATATTAAATCACAATAAAGCCATTACAAAATATACATCTGAGGCTACAGAATTGGTTTAATCTAATGTCAGGTTGGGGTACCTGAGTGGCTCCATCAGTTAAGTGATTCTTGGTTTCAGCTCAGGTCGTGATCTCGAGGTTCATGGGTTCGAGCCCCACATCTGGCCCTGTGCTGGCATTGCTAAGCCTGCTTGGGGTTCCCTCTCTATCCTTCTCTCTCTGTCCTTCCCCCAGTCCTTCTCTCTAGAAATAAATAAACTTAAAAAAAAAAAACCCTAACTCATTGGGCACATGCTATCAAGATACAGGATTTGACAATAAAATGACCAATAAATGCTTGCAGGGAGTGTCTGTATGTGAGAGGCTTGGAAATGAAGTTCTTGATGATCGACCAAAAAGGTGAAAGAATGTCCCTTTGGTTGTGGTATGAGATACATCACTCATTACAAATAATATTAGCCTGTCTCACAGAGATTAAGGTGCTGGGAGTATATAGTCAATAGGAGAGATTAAGGTGCTGGGAGTATATAGTCAATAGGAGAGATTAAGGTGCTGGGAGTATATAGTCAATAGGAGACAACCCATCTTTTATCATCCAATAGTAAAATAGAGGCAAACACAGTGTGCTGGGACCAGTATTGCTACTTTCATGTGTTCGTTTATTAAAAATCATGTATCCAGCATCTAGAAGGTAGCAAGTACTTTGCCATTTGTGTTAGAATTCATCATGTTTATCATTCACAGACACCTGATAAAGTATTAGTCTCCCATTTTAAAGATGAGAAAACTGAGGCTCAGCGAGGTTAAGAACACTGCACAGAATTACATCGTCAGTGAGTAGGAGAAACAGAATCTGTGCAGAGATTTGTCTGACTCCAAAGCTAAGGGCCAGCAGATTGAATTGGAGAGTAGAGAACAAGCAGTGGCTGGCCGTGTGTGGACAACATCGGGATGGGAGGGATAAGCATGCGGGTAGAGTGAGTTATGTCCGGCCCAGACCCTGGAGCCAAATGCCTGGGTTTAAATCTTGCCTCTGCCATCTCATAGGGATGGGGTGCAGATGTAGCAAGTTATGAATGTAAAAGTGCTTACAACAGTGTTTGGCACATAGTGAACATTCAATGTGCAGGGCAATTATTATTATTATTATTATTAATTATTGTCTCATCTGTACACATGCATGGTCATGGCTCTGAGGTTAAGGACTATTGCAAAAAGGATAGAAAAGCCTCTCACAGATTTACAGTCAAAACAATGGTTATTTCTGTGGAGTGGGGTTAGGAGAGGGGGAGTATACAGAGAGAGAAAGTGGGGGCACCTCGGCGGCTCAGTCGGTTAAGCATTCAACTCTTGATTTCAGTTCAGGTCATGATTTCACAGTTCCTGAGTTCAAGCCCCACGTTGGGCTCTACACTGACAGCATGGAGCCTGCTTGAGAATCTCTCTCCCTCTCTCTCTCTGCTTCTCCCCTGCTTTCTCTCTCTCAAAAATAAAGACGTAAACATTAAAAAGAAAGAGGAAGGATAGTCTCACTCTCCCTTATTTTTATATTTGAACTTTTTACCGTCGCGCACTACTTTTTAAAATAAAAGAAAACACAGCTGATAGTAATGCTTTCTCCAATAAAAGAACACTTGTACTTGGGGAAGAAACCAAAACAAACTTGGGGGTATCTATATTTACTTTAATTCTAGGGAAACCCAGAAAGTCAGTCTTCTATTTGCAACCCACAGACCAGAGTCTTTGCAGTGAGGGGCATAATGCCAAACTTGCAGATTCATTACCTTGCTCTCTCAGCCTGTTTTCCATTATGGGCAAATTTGCTGTAATTTGATCTTGATAGATGACCTGGCAGGCATTTCTAGACCTCAGCTCTGCAGGGGGCACTTCTCAGATGCCTCCCTGCCAGGTACTCCCTGGATGGGTGATATTTACAGGAGTCCATCAGCAGGACCTTCCTGCAGGAGATTGGAAGGTGATAGGGAGACTTGTTTGTGGATGTGGAGTCTGAGAATGTCACCCACGGGTGGGACCTGGGGCTCAGGAGAGGGAGGAGGAGGAAGAGGCGAGCAGTCACGTCTTCCCAGATGTGAGAAGACAAGCTGTGTCCGTCGTCTCAGCCCAGGGAGCAAACGGTGGCCATGCGTCTCTCATCTTACCCAGCCTCAAATTTTCCATGTCAACCCTACGAGGCTGTTTTTCCTTGGTTGAGATGCAGCATTCTCATTTACGAAATGGGTTTCAAATTTCCTTTTTTCCAAGGGTTTTTGGAAATCCAGTTAGCCTTGGCCTGAAATGTATCATATAGGCTTCTGGGAGCAAAGGAAACTGATACAGAAACAAGGACAGGGGGCAGTGGAGTGACTCATCCCGGTTTTGTCTCTCTACAGGAAGCATAACTAGAGGATTTAAACAGCCCACCAGAAAAGGGCTTTAAACCAGCAAAACTTCAGTGTTTTACACTTAACTTTGTATCAGGACAATAGTATGTTTGGGACAGACACTAAGACACAGGAAGAAAGCTGCTGGGGCAAAAACACTCTCATTGTCTCGTAGGTCTCTCTGTAAGGAGAATAACTAGGAAATTTTTATAGTCAGGCTGCTGTTCCCAGAACAAATGCTTTCCAGTGCTTCTTGCCTTTAAACCACACCTGTATCCTACCTCTACTGGACTCTGTCTCACACATCTCTCCTTTGTCCCTCTCCCACTGCTGAGCCAGATCTTGGCAAGGGGACAGGAAGGAGACAGCCCCAGGGATATGTTCCCACCAGCCTTGAACTGACTCCATCTCCATCCCTTACACATGACTCAGATGCCCTCTGTCCTATTTTCCCATACTTGGAAAAAGAGATACCCGAGACCAGTGCAGCGTCACCCAGAGGAAGGACAGAGTTCAGAGCTCACGTGGCTCAAAATATAAAGTGTTCCAGGAAATTAGGAAACAAAGGCAACTGGCATCTGCTTTCCAGGGCTGTTCTTCTGTTCTCATCCAAGAGCAGATAGTATAAGAGGGGATGTGCTGTCATCCCAGCTGACAAACAAATCTGGTGGTTCACATCCTGCTATGTTCTCTTCTCTCGCCTATCTGTGGGGTTGGAAATGGGAAAATGAGGGGATTTCCATTTCCAGAGAGTCATTTGTCTCCTTATGAGAAGGTCCCTAATGGCAGCACTATATGTGTGTTATAAAGAAGTTCTTATTAACTAAGATAAACCTTTGGTAGTGTGGCATTGAGGAGGCCTCAAGGGACTGGAAGATGCCCTATCCCCCACTTCCAAAAGAAAAGGACATTTTTAGAAGTGTAATAGAATTATTAAAGTTACAATAATAAAAGGAACTATATGAATGAAATCAGTTTCATATGTTCTAAAATTGGTATTAAAAGTCATACCTTTTAAAAAGAAAAATCGAGATAGAACATTTTATAAACATACAACAACTCAATGGATAAAGACACTTTAATCATACCATCTCTGCACAGCTGTATGCTGCCAGCCTGCTTGCACAAGCTTTGTTCTTGTGAACACCTGCATGGTTCTGTGTTGTGAGGCACACACATTCCTGCTCCCCTTCAGTCAGGGACTGACCTGCTACTATTATATTCAAGTAATTCAAGCGCCTCCCCTCTACTCCTAATGCTTTAGCATTTTGTTTATGCTATCCCATTAAATCTTGTTTTGATTATGTGATGCTTCCTTTCAGAAAGAAGGGGTTGGTCCCTTTCACAGAGAAGTCAAACGATAAAATGGACGGAGTCAGAAAATTTTATAACGGGAAAAGCCTTCTGAGACCACTTTATCTAATCCTCTTGTTTTATAATTGAGGAAATTGGGAACCAGTGGGTTAAGTCATTTGCCCAAGGTTCTACAGAGCAAGTGGTGGAGACACCAGAGGCCATATATCTTGACTCCCCTTCCCTTTCATTATCAGGATGCTTCTACTTTTGGATCATTCATGCAGCGTAGCCTGAGGGGACTAGGAGAGGCTTGGCAGGGGCCATGCACCAGCTTTAGTGTGTGCCCAGGACCTTTCAATGTGCTGCCATCTTAGAAAGGAGGAGCAGAATGTGAGAAGGCAGAAAGAGAGGCCGGCTGCGCACTCCTGGCATGCTGGAAGACTATAGAAATCTTTTAGACTCAGCATGTTTAGGAAACTGAAATTGTCAGATTAACAGATAAGGGAGGAAAAGTGATGAGGCAGGTATACCTCACACTCCTCTCGGGTAGCTCCACTCCCCACCCCACCCCCCCGTCTGCTCTGGCTTGGTTCCAGGTCTCTGGTCTTAGTCTGGTCACTCAACTCAAGATGTTGCCAATGTATTTGCAATGTTTTCACCTTTGCCTGAGCCCTCCCTCTCTCCTCCCCATCTTTATGGCTCAGCTTAGAAAATCATGTTCTTTAAGAGGGCACCCCTGAAATATTCTACTGAATTTAATGTCTCTTTCCCCTGAGCCACCCAAGCACTTGGCTGTGACCCCTAGGTTCTGCCATAGATAATTTTATGGCACTTATTTTACTTCTCACCGACATCCTCCACACTCTGCACGTACCCCCCATCCCATGTAATCAATTATAAGCTTTTTGAGGACAAATTATTAATTTTTATATTATCTATAGCATATGGCATAGACCTAGACCACTGTGGGTACTGAAATTGAACAGAATACTGGCTATGAATTTTAATGGTAGATCTGATTCTGTTAGTAAAAAGTTGTTTGGGTTTTAGAGGCTCATTTTCTGACAAATACCATTTAATCTAGAAAAAAACCATCTTTTGCTACTGTAAATAACCCCTGGCAGCCCAAAGGAATCTTAGCACCTTTCAAAGGTGAACATTTCTCACTTCCTTGCTAGTTAACTCTGCTTTGTACACTGTGAACACAGATAGTCACAACCACTTGACTCAAGCCCATGGTTTCTCCAGTTAGTCTTGTCTCTGGCCTGTTGTCAGTGGGGTCCATGGTCTAATGGGAGTCACGTCTGAGCACAAGTTTGAGCAAAAGTTCCAGGATACATGCACATGGTAATGACGCTACATTTTTGCACTCGGTGATTTAGCAGATATATGCTAAACCACACACTTGGCTGGTGGTGGGCTAGCACCCTAGGGCAGTCCCTGGCATTGCTGAGTGGAAAGCCTTTGGTGTCAACAAGCTACTTGGATGCACCCAATAGGCAGGCTGTTTGCCCCAGAAGAGGCTCTAAGAGTCTGTGGCTCTCTCTAATGGGGAATAGCATGGTATAGTGCTCAAGAACAAGGAGTGTTTGGACAAAACTAGGTTAAGTTCTGGTTCCACTGCTACTAAAGTAGTGATGTAAGACAAGATACTTCATCTCTTTAAGGTTTATTTTAAAAAAAAAGAATATGTGACATGCGGTAAGAGCCCACTTCGTGGCATTGTTTTGAGGATGATACGGAATTGCACATTTTCTGTGGTGTCAGACACACAGTCAATGCTCAGTGACCGCCAACTATTGGGAGTTGACCACTCTCATGTGCTTAGTCCTCTCTGGAAGCAGTTCTCCATTAATCCTGGCTTTTAAGCAGGAAGTGCTGCTCTCAAAAGACTAAGCTGAACCCACGCTACCCTCAGTGTAGCTCTGAGATTTCCAGAAGAAGGGTTTAAAGGGTAGAGGAAATAATGGTACAACTCTGGTTGTCAAAACCCTTTCCTCAAGTGTGTAAGGCTGGAAGAAGGGCAGCAGATCTGCTGTCTCTACATCAGGGACTCCATGGGTTAGAACAACATCATAACATATATGGCCTAGAAACCTGCCGTGAGCAGAGTCGGGGCTGGGATCTGGCTATAGGGTTAGCTGTTAAAGTCTGTGGAACAGAGCAAGCTTCAGCAGCCTACACAGGGACTACATTTCTGATCTTGGCCACAATAATATCTTTCCCAGTGAACCCTTGTAATGCACATTTATTAATTCATTCACTCAACAAAAATCTTATTAAGTGCCTGCTCTATGCCAACTGACCTCATGGAGTTTTCGTTCAAGTTGGGGAGACAGGTGTCAATCAGTTTCCCACAGGAATAACAATACGGTCCTAGTCCTCAAACTTTAGTGTGCATCAGAATCTCCCGAAAGACTTGTTAAAACACTTAGTTTCCGATTCAGGAGGTCTCAAGAGGGGCTCATTATTTGCATTCTTAATGAGTTTCCAGGAGATGCTGGTCTAGGAATGACACTTGGAAAACCACTAACACAATAAGAAACTGAGATATGTTCTCTAGGGGTGAAAATAGACAGGGTTCTGGGAGAGTGTATCAGAGGGCCATAACTCAGATCAGAAGAGTCTTAGAACTCCTCTCTGGAGAAAAGGCATTTAAACTGAGATCTGAACAGTTGGGAAAGAGTGGGGGAAAGAACATGGGGGCTGTGAGAGGAAGGGAGCATGGTGTGTTGGAGAAAAGAGGCCAGTGTCGGGGGCCCATGGTGGGTAGGGGGAGAGCCATTCAGACAAAGTCAGAGGGGCAAGAGTCAGAGGGATCATCAGGACCTTGTGGATGAGCAGAAGGCTTATGTGGCTTATGTGCTAAGCACAGTGGGAAGCCTTTGTTGAGCAAAAAAGTGACATGTCTGACAGTTTTAAAATTAACTTATTGCTACTATATGAAAGATGGATTAGATAAAAGCAAAAAATGGTAGTGGGAGAATGGTTAGGAAGCTCTTATAGAAGTCCAACCCTCCTCCCACCCCCCAAATAGTGGCTTGGATATCGATGGTGCCTGTAGGAATTGAAGGAAGTAGATAAATCTGGGATATTGTTTGGATGTAACATGGCTAAAATTTGGTGATGGGTTGGATGTGGGAGAGAGGAAAACAGTTAAGGATGGCTACAAGTCAGTAGGAAGAAATTACAGCAGTGGGACAGATCTAACGATCTTCCAGAAAAAGTGATGAAAATTTTGTGTCCACATCCTCTGACAGTCTTCACTTGACCTTACCCTTCTTCCTTCCTCTCCCTTTCCCCTCTCATATCTTTGTCATCCAGCCAGTGTATATTCATCTGCCATTTCTTTGGGCTAGTTAAGCTATTTGCTGTGGCAGTAGGCTGTCTGGAGATGAGGGAAAGGCTTTGGTAAGTTTGACCAAGACCTATAGGCTTTGGTTTCCAGTCTGACAAACATAATGGGAGGAAAGATTGTCCATATATACAGATGTTGTATCCATTTCAAGCTCTCTTAAACTCATAAAACATCGATAGATCTTAATATGGTCATCCATATTTCACTGGGGTAACACTGAACCATGGAGCAAAATGCCTTACTCCCTGTCAGAGAGGGAAGGAAGCCAATTCCAGAGCAAGGGTTCAGGGCTTCCTGGCTCCAAGGTATCTCACCAAGGCCTCTTGCTCAAGCAAGCCGAAGTAGGTCATGAGCTGCAATTAGGGACAGAACAGGATGTTTCCAGCTGAAGGTTTGAGTATAAGTGAGTCAAGTGGAGGTTCCCATGGCAATGGTAATGCCATCTCTTTTTTGAGACCGGCAACCTAACAATATCAGGGTGAGTCAACTGCTGCTTTGAAAGCCTGTTGTGTTTCTCTACTTTCATATCGCAGATTGGAAATATCTGTGATGGCTTGGTTTGCAGGGATTTGGTAGAATTTCAGATGGTTTTCCACATGGTGATATGGCCTTGGGATAGAAGCCTAGGAGCACCATCTCGTCTTGGGTCTTTCCCCTTGTCCACTGCACCAATCCCAGGGAATGATAGACTTTAGGGCTCCAATGGGGTATGAGACTTTTTTCTAGCATAAAAGTCTTTCTCAGGGCATTGCAACAATTTCCAACTTTTCTGATTCTGAGAAATGTCCAGAAGGAAAGGATGAATGGAATAGATCCTTCTGTTTCTAAAAGATCTCTGAGAAATTCTGCTCTGGCTCTTCTGTCTCTTTAGGAGATTTGCTTCAGAAAAAGATGACCAGGGCCTCCTCTCCAAGTCCTTTCTCCATGCCGCCTTGCTCATCCGGTCAGACCCGAGGCCATGCAGATACCCTCAGGCTCTATCTCGGGAGGAGTCAGAGAACTCTTAAATCAGAATATCAGAGCTGGAAAGGGCTTCAGTGAGAGAGGGGTGTGCATGGAACTACCTGATACTTTCAGACCTCATTCAGGTGAGGTCTCTTATAATGCAGGACCTTGGTGTGGTCACTGGGTTCCTCCTGCGACCAGTCATTTGTTTAGTAGGTCCAGGCTTCATAGACTGACATAATAACCAGGTTTGCAATAAATTGACATATAAACTCAAATGTCTCCATCTGCATTTTATAATGGGGGATATTCCATTTCAGAGGCCAGATTTCTCAGATCTCTTATCCAGTGTCAGAGTATTTGAAAGATAGAATTGATAATCAGGAGCTTACTTAGTGATTAAAGCTTTAGAGCAAAGGGAAGTGGACGACCTTGAATGATCTTTTATCTGTGACAGAGCTCCTGCTGGAGTATCCCTGCCCAGCAACACATTTTTGGTTATAGCAGAATGTTCATATGCCCCTGAGCTAGCTGTTCCCCTCCTAGGACAGCTTTGGGGAAGTATATACTGGTAAGTTCTGTTCCTTTCAGCTTATATGGAGCCACTCAGACCATATCCCTGTCAGTAACATATTACATTTCATTGGGTTTTAACTTCTCAATGTGAAAATCGTTTGCAATTATGTCCACTCAAATCACATCCTAGTCACCCTGTCTCCTGATTTATTGATATTCTCTAGTAGGAGTTAACGGTCAATAGTGTCCCTTTCCAAGGTACCCAATTTCCATATTTTTACAGGGATCTCACTAGAGCCTCCTCCAGGACTGTAGAAGCACCAACTGTTCTCCCAATCCAACACTTTAAAACACACATTCCTGGGGCACCTGGGTGGCTCAATCAGTTAAGCATCCCACCCTTGATTTCAGCTCAGGTCACGATCTCATGGTATGTGAGTTCAAGTTCTGTGCAGACAGTGTGGAGCCTACTTTGGATTCTCTCTCTTTCCCTCTCTCTCTGCCCCATCCTTGCTCTTTCCCTCTCCGTCTCTCTCAAAATAAATAAATTAACTTTTTTATAAAGTTAAAAAAAAACACTCCACAAATACCCAATGCCGTATCCTAGCTTGCCTTGACTTGAATACTGCCAACATTTTGGAGCTCACCACCCTCTGGGGCTTGGTTTTTTCAACAAAGATCCTAGGCTGAAAAGGATAAACCAGTGAGAAGATACCGTCAATGCCCTTGTGTGTCTAGCACCTGCCTTGGGGATGAGGTTTGGTTTTTTTTTGAGGTGCTGCCGGGGATAAAGGAGAAGAGTATATGACATCAGGAATGGGTAGCTGGCCTGTTGCATAATTTCCACCGAGAAGGAGGGTCCAGGCTTTCGCACACTCAGCAGTGTGTTCCTCGGCATCCCTGGAGCTGGTTCAATCACTTAGAATGACTCCTCTCTATCCAGGGCTCTAGGTGGTTGCTATTTTAATGGAAAAAGCTGAATCCTGGGGCTCCTGAAGGGAATATCCTGCTACCAGGTCCCCCTGAGGCTTATCAGATTGTCTGAAAATCCCACCATGGTTTCAGACCCTTGTGTAGTTTATAGCACTGTTTCCTGAAGGTTCCTTTTATAATGCAAATCATTTTACACAAAATCAGTAACAGATGAAAATGTAAGTGGCTGAGCAAAGAACAAGACCTCCCAAGAAGGGACTCAGGTGCTGGAGCACTGATTTGGAGTATGGGGCCCTCTTCTAAAAGGGAAAATGGACATTTTGAAGGATAATTGTTTGGCTGCTAACAGCGATAGGACGTGGCTCCCAAGGACCCCCATCCCCATCCCAACCCTCAAAATGAGATTCCACGGTGAGATTTCATTGCTATTTCTGCTGACCCAATTCTGGAACACTGGGGAATTTTTCCTGCACATTTATCTTGAACTCAGTAAACGAGCTTATTGTTCAAATCCCAGCTGTACCACCGAATAGCTTTGTGATCTCATGTATGGTACTTAATTTCTCTAAGCCTTAGTTCACTCAGCTGTAAAAAAGAGGAAATCGTACCTACCCAGAAGGACTGCTTGGGACGAGTAAATGGAATTACATGTGGTGTGTGATGTGCAGTAGACATGAAGTAAATGGAAATAATTCCTTCTCTTCTTATTTCTTGTAGCAGCTTCTTTACTGCGTCCATAAAGAATTCCTTCTACTGTTTCCAATAGTCTCATCCAGAAGTACAATCATTCACTCCAGGAGTTGAATTGCAATCGAGCCTAATAACAAAAGAGAATTTTGACAAATTAGCATTGGCCTTTCAAAGTCAGACATGTATATTCCTTACTAAAGATAAGTTCCAGATTCTGAGCCATGAAATCGTGGTAAAAGAAGGAGGGTCCCATGTTTTCTTTCTGCCTTCCCCCTTTATCCTTTTTCCCTTTATCACCAAGACCTTCAAACTGTAAGATATCTTTGAATGGATTTATCTCAGTTTTCCCTCTCAACTGACCAAGGCTGACTGGGACAGTTCCCTGATCTCAGTTGGTGAGCAGAAAAGGGGACCCCCTTCTCCTCCTGGACACTCTAGATCATGGCTCTTGCTTGGCATGTGAGGGAGGAGAAAAGAAAGGGAACCCTGACATTTGTGTTATTCACTTTATGTATTCCTAGCACTTACCATCCTCTACAGCTATGCC
This sequence comes from Crocuta crocuta, assembly GCF_008692635.1. Classification (NCBI taxonomy): domain Eukaryota; kingdom Metazoa; phylum Chordata; class Mammalia; order Carnivora; family Hyaenidae; genus Crocuta; species Crocuta crocuta. Next base: position 9,001,150 of record NW_027529934.1, on the reverse strand, counting down.
CTTCGGAACGGCAGGACCACATGGGACTGTGTGTATCTTATACACTTTTATGTGCTTGGTGTTTGCACAATGCCTGGTGTAGATCAGGGATCCAGCAAATGTAGAGTGAATGAATGCATGAATGTGTGTGATTGTAGCCTGGGAGGGCAGGGCCATAGGCAAGTCTGGGAAATTGCTGAGCTTAGGAGCCGCAGACTACACTCTGCTCCCAGCAAGGGGACCTCCTATTTTGGACTGAAACATGCATCTTCTAGCAAGGGCCACGCTGGGATGGTTTCTGTGCCTTCCACCCTGGAAGGGTAAACCTTTCAGTTCTCCCCCACCCCCACCTCCACCCCACCCCCCCCTTCCCAGCCCAAGGCTCCCAATCTGCAAGGCCAAGATACATTTCCAGCCGGAAATCGGTATTTGATGTTCCTTCCTTCCCCAGCATTTACGTTCGCAACTTTGGGAATCTCATGGCCTCTTCACACCATCCAGAGAGGAGATTTCTCCCTTGGCTTTTATATTCCGGGCCCAGGCCACCCGCTGGTGCAGGGGATTTTAAGCATATTATTTTCTTCCCTGAGAGCCAACAGCACACTCAGTACTAGACACAAACATGCAACGACACAGCTCTCGCCTGCCCCAGAGGCTGGCTGGGTAAGTTAAACAGACAATAAAATGCAGACTTCAAAAATGTCAGAGGAGAAGGCATTTAAAATTCTCAGCGGGGGCTGGAAAGAGAATGCTTTTAAAGTCTTTTCGTTTCTTTCTCTTCCCTTGCCTTCACATCCGAGCTGCCTGAGAGCCTTCCTGCCCCTTCTGGTCTGTATGACCATTTAAGGATGACTGGTCCTTTTGTGAGCTGGCAGAGAGTTTGAGCTGTTGGCGAAGCATGGGGACAGCTGCTCCCAGGCCCCTCCCAGGCTGCCTGAAGGAGCAGAGGCACCTACACTTGGCAGCAAACCTTTCCAAACCTGCTTTCAATTCTGCCGTGCAGAGCGGTGGTGTAAGTTGATGATTCAGGACTGCAACCCAGCAGAGCTCTGTCCCTTGGGGAAAGCGTAATCCACATGGCAGGTTTCACTTGAGCTATTTCTGAACACCAGAAACCAGTGCGCAGGACAGTGTAGATCAGGAAGCAAGTGGTCCAGGGCCCATGGGTCAGGATCCACCTGGCGGGAGTTTCATGGGTGACGCTCTCACTGCTTGCCTTGGTCTTTGCAACAGACCTCCCCAGAGCAGCATGGGTCCACTCCGTGTTCACACCGGTGCCCCTTTCTTCCTGGCAAGGATCTAACCTGCGTCATCGGCTCTCCTAAGCAGACATGAGGAGAATCTACAATGGTTTCCAAGGATTCACATCCTGGTTTTCTGCAGAGGCTGTCTTTTCAAGGAAAAGTTATGCTCATTGGCCGATGAAGGGATCAAGACTTACATAGTGAATTCAGTAGGTTGGGCATCAAGATCTCACCAAAACCCAAGGCCTCCGAGAGAGCATCGTATCTTCCTTGTATCTGGGATGTGTGGGAGGAACAAATGAAGAACAGTTTGGGGGTTCGTTTTCTTAAAGCAAATGGATCCTGCTGAGATGCTCCTTATCATGCAGGTACCAGGAAAGACCCTTTGTTCCAGCAAATCTCCAAACAGTATTTTGGCTGCAAGGATGGTCTGGTGCATTATGCAAAACATATACGTTTTCTCTAGCATTCTCCCTCTGCTTCCCTCTCTTATGTTGGTTCCCACATATTCCTATTAGTACACAGGTCTTAGCAGCAAAGAACACAAATATCTTTGTAACTAACATTTCTTGCACTTGGTGCTACTCCTTGTCCACAGGGAAGCACCCTGGGTGGCCATTTATGGTGACAGGGGCAGAAATGATTTAACAGCACTCACTCAGTGTTGCCAGAATAAATTCCTTCCATTCCCCTGCCACCTGTGCATGCATTTACACACTCATGCATGTGTGCACATACACACACACACAGATTAGGACCAAACAAACCATGTTGCTTATTATTTCAAGGGACTGAAAAATCTCTAAAAGATGTCTTTCCCGGGTTGCCATTGTTTTAACTAAACCTCGGACTGGATTGAAAAGGAGAGAATGCTTCACCCATGTTGGGAAAATAAAGGAGCAGGGCATTTTATATACGGGTCTTGTCTTTTTAAGAGAGGTCGGCGAGAGCACATTTATCTTTCCTTTTTTGTAGTATTTATTTATTTGGGGAGAGTGAAAGTGGGGGAGGGGCAGAGAGAGGGGAACAGAGGATCCTAAGTGGGCTCTATGCTCATAGGCTGACAGCAGCGTGCTAGATATGGGGCTTGAACTCGAGAACCATGAGATCAGGATGTGAGCCAAGGTCAGACGCTCAAACAACTGAGCCACCCAGACATCCCAAGGGCACATTTTTCTTTTCTTATTTGTGATTTTTTTCTTTTATAATTTACTGTCAAGTTGGTTTCCATATAACATCCAGTGCTCATCCCAACAAGTGCCCTCCTCCATACCCATCACACCCCCTCCCCTTTCCCTCACCCCTTCAGCCCTCAGTTTGTTCTCAGCATTCAAGAGTCTCTCGTGGTTTGCTTCCCTCCCTCTCCCCAACTATTTTTTCCCTTTCTCCTCCCCCATGGTCCTCTGTTAAATTTCTCCTATTCCATTTAGAAGTGGAAACATATGGTATCTGTCCTTCTCTGACTTATTTCACTCAGCATAACACTCTCGAGTTCCATCCACGTTGCTACACATGGCCAGATTTCATTTCTTTCTCACTGCCATGTAGTATCCCATTGTGTAGATAAACCACATCTTCTTGATCCATTCATCCGTTGATGGACACTTAGGCTCTTTCCATGTTTTAGCTATTGTGGAGAGTGCTGCTATGAACATTGGGGTCCATGTGCCCCTATGCATCAGCACTCCTGTATCCCAAGGGCACATTTTCCAATATGGGCTATGGAGAGTGAAAGGAGGTGGAGCAGGAATTCTTTTGGGAACGATTTTCAGTGTACATGTTCTCTTTCACTCCTCCTGCCCTGAGTTGCTGCTGAATGTAGCCACCTTTCTGAGAGTGTGTACCATCTCACAGAGTATTGCCATAAAAATAAAAATGTTGAGGTCAACTGATGTAAAAGAACAGGATGGTTTGGGGAGGCCCTGGAGAATAGATAGTTCCCATTCAAAGATCTGCAATGGAATCGGAATCTCTGAAATATACTGCATGGTTACATTGATCTGCAAAGACCCATGCTGTTGCAATCATTCATTTGTTCAAAAATATTTTTGAAAATTCCTACGTCCATAGCATGGTGTGAAGTGCTTCAAAGACACAAAGCCTTAATTAATAGCAACACTTTTAGAATGCTTACTATGTTTTAGGAAATTTCCCGTGCATTTTCCATATAATAATGTATTTAATGTAATCCTCTCCACAGCCCCATGAGAGAGGTATTCTTCCCATCTTATAAGTTATGAACCAGGAATGGTGCACTACAGAAAGGAGGAGTGAATGAGAACACTCACGGGAGCAAGTCATAAAATGCCAGAGAAGAAGCTACAAAGGGTGTGCTATGGTAGTTTGTAAGAAGGAAAGGTCAGTTCCGACCAGGAAGATCAAGGAGGGCTTCATGGAGGAGGTAGCCTCTGAGTGGACTAAAAGGAATTCCATCTTTAGCTGTGCTGGAGTACTTCAGTGACAAGAGGGCCGGATGAAAATGCGGTTTCGTTTTATTAATGGTAGGTAGTGGTCAAATTGTATGGATAATCAGATCTATTTCATTTCTATTAGGATTGGGATGGAGGTCAAGAAGAGAATCACTTCTTAACTCAGATCTATTTTGTCAAGGGACCATTTGAGTTATAAGTCTGAATACCAAAAGAGAGAGCTATCTGGAGTTGTGGTTTTGGATTAACAACATCGGGGTGGCTGTTGAAATCATGGTCTGAAAAACAAGAGTGTGTAGAGTAAGTACAAGGTAGTGAAGCAAACCCTGAAAAGCCTAACAGTCAAGAAGAGGGGGCATCTAGCTCCTTCTTAGAAATATCATAAAGATCTGCCCCTCAGAGAGTTAACAAATAAGAGTATGTATTATGTGTCATGGTCGTTTCAATCCTCCTCCAGCCTGTTCCAGAAAGGACTTTGTGAAGCTCTCTTCAGGGGCTAGAAGTGCAAGCCTGAGGGTGGGGTCACTCCTAGTGAGATTTTTCTGGCAGTGTGGGAGGTTTCTCAATCAGAGACACTGCTTGGCAGGTTTGGGTCACAGATGAGCAGGCAGGGGTCCTAAATGACAGAAGCAGCAGCAGAGAGGTGAGGAAAGAAGAAAAAAAAATCATATGGATACAAGTGGTCTATAAGGACCCCCCCCCAAAAAACAAATTCACCAATGGGATTCTACCCCATGTAAATGTCTTTGAGGAAAGCCATCGGAAAGGAATGGAGCTTGGTTTCCATCAATTAATTTGATAATTGTGTGTCCAGACAAAAAGCACTTTAACGAAATCAAGGGAATAGAAGTATATTGATATATTTTCCAGTGGGCTTCTGAGATGCTTTCCTCTGAGTGCTCTTGATGGAAATCAATCTTAAATACATGAGTCTGGAAAGTAACCTTAATGAAAGGGAACAGTTTATCATATTTGACAATAATTAACATTTATTGGGTACCTACTATGTATGGCCACTTGTCCCAAACCACTTCACTTATCCTACTGGAAAATATTAAGGTTGCCATTTCAGAACCAGGGCAACTGACTGGTGGGTACGCAACAGAGACCCTGAATTCCTGGAATCTCAAAGTGAACCTCAGTGAAATGCCTTCTTCTGACTCCCAGCATTTAGTCCCATTTAGACTCTAGCAGTCCAGTGTGCCGCAGAAGAAAGGGCCAAGGACGTGGAGTTAACAGAGTTGGGATCAAGTTCTAGCTCAGTTGTCTATTAAATGCACAACCTCAGGGAAGTCACTTAGCCTAACAGAACCTTGGTTTCCTCAGCAGTAAAATGAGGACAAGTCTTGCCTTAGCTCACAGCTTGTTATTAGCATCAATGAAATAGCACATATAGGAGCCTTTGTGAACTACAGCCTACCCCAGGTAAAAGATATTATTCTAATAACCACCACCTGCCTTCAGTAAAAATCCAGGTTGTTAGGTGGGGCTGCTGGGTAACAATCATTTTGTTACCCTGCCAATACGGCACTTTCTGGATGCTGTAATTAAACCAACAACATGGCGGATCATCCTTGGGTGATGCTTCCTCAGCCCAGTGTGGCAGACCTGGATTCCAGACAAATATCTCCTAGCATCCAGGCAGATATCTTCACACCTAAGTCAAGGAGGCATTTGGAAAAATTTCCCAGTCTCACTGTCCACAAGAAGCAGCTGAACAGAGGAAACAGTGGCAGCATCCAAATGGCCATCAGTACCAGCCACTTCGCCTCCTGGGTACCATCCAGTTACCTGTATTTGAGGATGTGCCTTCTGTGGAAGCCAGGGTGAGAGGCTGGGTTTGCTAGAACAGTTGCTTGCCCTTCAGCACTTTGGCCCCCTGCAGGCAGGCAGCTCCAGGGAAGGGAGAAGCCAGGCAGTCTGATTCTCTGGCCTGAGACCCCTTGCAAGGCTGGTTGGCAGTGGACCTTGAGGATCCAGGGTCTCTGCTCATTCTAATCATCGTAATCAGCCCACTGGCTCTGTTGATGGTCAAAGGGGCCACTCCTCTTTCAACTGTTTGGGTTTTCAGGATGCTGATCCTTAATAGTAGTAATGGCTCCACCTTCCTGTGTGTCCCAAAGATAAATGCTTCCAACCCTCCTCTTCTCCCCCTACACCCAGCAGACATGCTCTATTCAGAGACCCACTGGGCCACCCAGAAGGCAGAGATAAAGGTGCTCTTTCATAAGCAGTGTCACTTTACTGGTGACCTGAGAGGTACCGTAATAGTTGCCAGGGCAGTTATCAAAATTGCATTATGTGACAATTGAGATAATCCATGTCAAGTGCTTAGAACAGTGCCCGGCACACAGTAAGTATTTAATTAATATTAATCAGCATTATTACCTTTCTCACAATACGTTATGAAGGAGTATTGTTAGTATCTCAAATTTAAGCAGGAAGAAGTTGGAGCCCAGAGAAGATGGATCTCTTCCCAGGAAGCTTCAGCTTGTGAATGATGGCCTTGGGACTTGAACTCGGGATTCCTCTGAGCTGCACTCCCACCCAAAGCAGTGTCCAAGCACTTACTCTGGGCATCAATCCCTGAGGACTTAGAACTGTGATCTCAGGAACAGGAGTTGCCCTACCTGCCATAATGGGACGCCTGTCCCCAGGGGAGCCCTTGTGGCGGGACGGGGGAAAGAGGGGACAGGACCCTGTGTACTCAGCCAACAGTGCAACAGAGGTGCTTGGCTCTGATGCCAAGACATTTCCATCTCTCTTCCCAGCCGTGCCCTCCCCGCCTCACCCCACTGCCATTATTAGCCTGAGACTGGCAAGGAAGTCTCCAAAAATGTTGCCTGGCCAAATTCCCCGATGTGGGGCTGTTTCTAGTTGCTTCTTGCTCTAATCCAAGGCCACATTTCTCCATCATGCCATCGTGGCCAGCTGCCCTCCTCTTCCACAGCCACCTAAAGCCAGCTGCTACCTCCTGAGTCACTCATGAAAAAGTGGCTGTTTTTCAGACTGGTGGAGTGCACTTCAGAGACCTGAGTTCTAGATTTAGCTTTTCCATTTATCAACTTGGGCAATCAGAATTGCAAACACTAAGGTAGCATTGACAACACACCCTCTCAAGCCCCGTTTCGTTTAATTCTCATAAGACCATGTGAATGTCAGGACAGATTCTCTGATTTCCATTTTACAGAAGAGAACCTGAGGAGCAGTTAAGAGCCTCATGGAGACTGTACCTCTAATATGTGAAAACCAGGACACGAACCCGAGATCCCAGTAGCATTTCCACAATGTCATTTCTCCCCTTTCTCCCCTGACCCCATACAAACACACAATGAACCTTAGATTTCCATGTGTGAAGTGAAAGTTTGCAATGAATGAGCTCTGAGGTCCCTTCTAGCTCAAAGAGAACTGAGTGTCTTTGAGTTTTCTGACCCGCCCTTATTCATCTTAAGTGATCCAAGTTTATGATACCTAGACCAGGATTATGAGTTTTCAGACTTATGTGCATTCTTCTAGCTGTATCCTGTAACACTGCTATTCTTAGAGCTCATGGAATATGCTTTCTTCAGGGAGGGGACCTGTTTAATACCAATAAGAGAAATTACCAGGTTATTCCTTAGAGTGCACTAGCCAATAAAGAGCCCTACAAGGGTATGCACACGTGAGTAGCCCCTTACTTGGGCATTAAACCTCTAAGTGCAGCTCAGCCTCTCTCCATAAAGAAGCCTGGTTTGCAACATCTTCTAGCATCATCTACAAGGCATTTAGACCTCTGGAAAATGGCAGTAATAGTGCAAATGGATCCAGAGTATTGATGGCTCAAGGTATCTAAGTGATTAAGAATTTAAAAATGGAGCAGGAAATGACTGTTGCCAACAGAGAGAAGCTTCAGCTGAATCCTCAGTCCATTACTCTTGTAGGAATAATTATAATCGCCCACAAACTGATAGTGATTCTCCATTATAGATGCTTCTCAAATGTATGGTATTTTTTGCTGCAGAGAGGAGGTGGTTAAGTTTATTGGTAGTAAGGAAACCTAAATTCAGGACCTTACTTTTTAATAAATGATTTAACCTCTTTATGTCTCAGGGTTTTACTTACAAAATCTTTGTTATGTTTGTTATGATGATAACATAAATAATATATCAAACAGTGATGTGAGGATTTTAAAGTAAAAAATATAATTTGTATTTTGTTTTCCTTTTTTCCATTATCTTATTCTCTCTCATTGTGCAATTGCTTCCCCACTCCCCCATTCTTTTCATTCTTGAAAACTGAGGTAAAATCTATACAGAGTGGCAAGCTCAGATCTTAAATGTACAATTCAGTGAATTTTGATAAATAAATATCCCTGTGTAACCAACTTCTTAGCCAACATAGAGACCATTTCCACCACCCCAGAAAGTGTCTTCATGCCTGTGTCCATACAGCCCTTATCCCTCACAGGCAGCTGGTTTTCTGATTTTTGTCATTGTAGATTAGTTTTGCATTCTTAAACTTCACGTAAATGGAATTACACTGTATACATTATTTTGCACTTGGCTTTCTTTGCTCAACACAATGCTACCGAGATCCATTTGTGCTCTAGAGACTAGCATAGTTTATCCTTTCTAAACTGCTGAGTAGTCTTCCATTATATGAGTCTTCCACAATTTGTTATCCAATCTGTTGATGAACATTTGGGCTGTTTCTGGTTTGGGGCTATTGTGAACACAGCTGCTATAACCATTCTTGTGGAAGTATTTTTGTGGACATATGTTGGCATTTCTCTTTGGTAGGTATTTAGAAATAGAATTGCTGAGTCATAGGGTTAACTAACTTCGTAAAGAACTACCTAACCGTTTTTTCAAAATGGCTGCCATTTTACAACCGCACCACTACCAATTCTTTCACATCACCACCCACCTTTGGCTTTGTCAGTCTTTTTAACTGTAGGTCTTCAAACAGATATAAAGTAATCTAAAATATAACCAGTGGTAGAAACTGGGTGAAAGATTACATGGGAGCCCTTTGTACTCTGCAACTTCCTGTGAATCTATAATTATTTAAAAAAAAAAAACCGTTTAAAATTATGTTATTTTTAAAAGAAAAAAAAAACAGGTGTGCAGTGGTATCTCACTGTATTTTTATTTTGCTTTTCTTTGGTTCCGATTTTGAATACTTCTTCATGTGGCTCTCGGTTGCTCATCTATCTTTTTTTTTTTTTAATGTTTTTTATTTATTTCTAGGAGGGAGAGAGAGAAAGAGACAGCGTGAGCAGGGGAGGGTCAGAGAGAGAGGGAGTCACAGACTCTGAAACAGGCTCCAGGCTCTGAGCTGGCAGTCAGCAGAGAGCCCGACGCGGGGCTCGAACCCACAAACCGCGAGATCATGACCTAAGCGAAAGTAGGACCCTAAGCCACTCACGCGCCCCACATCTATCTTTTTTTGTGAAGTGTGTGTTCAAGTTCTCATGCATTTTCCTTTAATTTGGCTGTTTGTCATCTTATTATTGAGTGATAGTTGTTTATATATCCTAAATAGAAGTCCTCAGTTACATATGTTGCAAATATCTTCTCCAGTTAGTTGCTTGCCTATCTCAGGGTTTTACTTACAAAATCTTTGTTATGTTTGTTATGATGATAACATAACATTAGCATTTTCTTTAAAGTATCTTTTGATAAGCACAACTTTTAAATTCTGTTGGAAGTTTAATTTATCACTTTTTCTTTTATAGTTAATACCTTTTCTGTCCTAGGAAAACTTTACCTATTCCAAGGTCACCCATTTATTTGTATTCTCGAAGCTTTATGGTTTTAGCTTTTATATTTAGATAAATGTGTACGCTCCATCTCAAACTAATGTTTGTGAATGTTGTGAATAGGAGATGAAGTTCTGGGGTTTTTTTCCCATACATGTATCTAGTGGTGGCGTAGATTATTGACAAGACTTTTCTTTCCCCATTGATCTGCTTTTGTTGCAAATCAATTGACCATGATGAGTATGTGGGTCTCTGGAAAACCTTTTAGGCAGATTGGATCTTCTGAATTGATCTTCTACCTTCTTTTTCTCTCCTATTGTTCTTTATGTTCATGGTTTACTTTATGTGATTTCTCCAACCTAATCTTCCCACTTTTCTTAGAATTTTAATTTTTGCCCATGATATTTTTCATTGGTAAGAGTCTTTTCATGTTCACATGTTTGCTATCCAACCTCTCCCGTTTCTATGTTCAAATGTTACTTTCTCAGTGAGGTTGACTCTGGTCATTATGTTTAAGTTTATGTAAATCCCTCCTTGCTAGATCTGCCTAACTCCTTTCCCAATTTTTTTTTCTCTCCATAGCATTTGCCAGCAGCTGGCATACTATATACTACTTATTTCTGTGTGTGTTATCTATCTTTCTTCACGGAAATGAAATGCCCTCTTCCGTGAGGGCAGGGTTGTTAAATGTGTTTTATACTGGGACCACCACTTTTTCTACCACCTGGGGTAATGCTGTGCGTAAATAGGTAGAGTAAATACCTACCGAATGAACTAATACATACTTGTTTCTTTGTCATAGAGTTTTCATTTTCATGGATGTAAAATCTTATTTCTCTCTGATATTATATGACTTTTGGCTTTTTTTTTCTGTTTTCTGTGTTTCTTCTTCTCTGAATTTCTTCCCCCACCCCACTGTTTATTTTTATTTTCTTCCTTTATATTGGATGCTTATATTCAGTCTGCCATGTGTAACAGAAGCCTGCTGTAAGGAGTAAATGAAAAGTGAAGGGGACAGTGAGTGACTCATAGTGTTAATAGCTACCATGTTCATTCAAGTCCCTCAGCTTGATTCTGAATTGAGTCTGGTAGGTTTAGATTTGATCATGTTACTGCTCTAGTAACACCATAGTGCTCATGCTGGTTAAAAACCGACAAACAGAAGTTCACTCTACTGATTTAAGTAGGTTTTAAAGTCTGTTGCCTGGGAATAAAGTTGGTATTAGAGGAAATCACATAAATTCAGTGAGTGATTTCTGATAAGGCTTTAGTTCTTCCCAGAAGCAAGTTTCATAGAGTTCAGATGCTTTGCTGTGAAAGGCTCTGCATCCTATGTCCTTAGAAACCTCTTTATCTCTTAAGAACATCCTGTGCACAGAGGACAGGCCAGCTTCTTATATTCAGATTATTTACCCAACAAGCATTAATAAGTATCTATAAGATGCCAGGCACTGGCTAGGCTAGGGATTAAAAAATAAGTTAAGCTTGGTCCTAACTTCTGGGACCTTACAATCTAGTTATAAAAACATAAAAATAGAGGTGCCTGGGTGGCTTAGTTGGTTAAACGTCTGACTTCTGCTCAGATCATGATCTCACGGTTTGTGGGTTCAAGCCCCGCGTGGGGCTTTGTGCTGACAGCTATCTCAGAACCTGGAACCTGTCTTTGGATTCTGCATCTCCCTTTCTTTCTGACCTTCCCCTGCTCAAGCTGTCATTCTCTCTCTCCCTCTCAAAAATAAATAAAAGACTAAAAATTTAAAAAACATAAACATACTAAAATGGAATAAATAAACTTACTTAGGGTTAACTACAAAAAGAGGTATGTTTGAGGTAGTGTGGGGGCACAGAGAAAGGTATGGTCAAGTTCATCCTTGAATGAACAAGGGGAGACTTCCAGAGGACTGTATATGTGGGCCCTTCTGGGAAGTTATATTTTCCCCCCAAGCTTCAGGAAAGCATTATCCAGATATGAGAAATGTCCATCCCAAGGAGACATAGCTATGCTGTAACTGAAGGTGATCTGATCAGAAGCATCTTTAAGCAAAAGCACCTTTGGATCAGAAGAATAGCCCTTTGACCCTGAACCATAGAAGGGGACATGGAGGTGATGGCCGCAGTGGTGGTTCATTCACAGTTTGCATGAATGAGGGAAGGACTATCTCCTTCCCACCTGCATCTGTAGCCAGAGATGTAGACTTTCCAGGACATAGGGATAAATGAAGTGGAGAGGTGTAGAGTAGGACAAGCCCAGGTGGCTTCTATCGGACATTTCTATTTGGACATCTGAGTGGATGGTACTGCTCGTAACAGAAATGGGATCTGATAAGGAAGAGGAAATCTGTTCTGTCTGGTGTTATAATTTTGCTTGGGGTTGTTTGTCACGGTGACCTTTCACAGAAGCTCAGTAAAATGAGAGTAAAGGGATAGTAGAGTGAATTAAGTGAGGGAGCATCTGTAAAGTGGCTGGCAGGTTATATTTAATAATTATTATTAACCAGTGTGGTAAGGAGGTGGGAGACATGGCTGAATCACACTTTTGTGATAATCTAATCCCACACTGTGCTCTAGTTCCTTAGTTCTCTTCACTGATGACAATATCATGTGACCTCTTCCTGACCCACTGACCAGAGAAAACAGGAAGTGGGCCCAGAGTCTCCTCACTGGAGCCCCCCAACACCTATGTTCAGCCTTCCATGGGTGTTTGAGTTGGGACCCAAGGTGCTAGGTTCTTGTGCTCACCTCAGCTGCCCATCCTAGGGCCTATGGCAAGAGTAGACAGAAATAGACTCTTGGGTGTATTTGCATGAATTTAGTAAACATGGCTTTGAGCCTCAGTTGGCTTTCATGGAAAGCACAGACTGTGTTGAAATGCAACAGGAAGCAACTTCGTCCTGGAGACTTAAGACCTGTGAGCTGCTGCCTATGGTGGCAAAGTTAGAACAGAAGAGAGAGGCTTATTCTGACTGGGACTCAGTGAATCTTGATATGGGCTTGTGTTTGTGCAGCGGGGAATAGAGACGAACACATTCTCCTTGAGGAGGCCATGCAGAAGGCCACAGAAGGTCTCCATTGACATTTGTTAGCCATATTGCCTAGGCGGCCATGGGGGATGGAGTAGGCCCAGACTCATAACCTGCTTGTCTTTTCAACACACCCTGGGCCCTGTGTGTCCCCAGGACGGTACCATGGGAAGGCAAACCATAGTCTGTGTGGCAGGGTCATGTAATATGTTGCTCCGAGTGTGGTGGGAAGGAAACTTTGAGAAGCTCATCTGCTGGAGGGGATCCTTCCCGATGTCCCCGTCATTCACTGAGGAGGAGCCATCATGCACATTTCTCAAAGCCTCTGGATTCATATGTATCATTTTCTCCTTCCAGTGTTCATACCATGGGGAACAATTCGATTGCGCCGGTGGATCCCTGAGATAGCTGGAGAGATTAATTTCTCAGCCAGAAATGACAGAATTAATGACAGCATTATTAATTTGGCAGGAGAGGGAAGCATGAGCTGTAGATTCTCTGTGAAGAAAGCTAAGCGGAGGGCCGTGTTTCACGCTTACCCAGAAATGGTTTGCGTCATGGGGAAGTCAAATACCTTGCTCAGTGTATTTGTTTTCTATTACTTCTGTAATCAATTGCCACATGTCGATGGTTTTAAACAATATACATGTATTACCTTATATTTTGGAGTTCAGAAATCTAAAATCTGTCAGGCAAGCTGCTTTCCCTCCTGGAGGCTCTAGGGGAGAATCTGTTTCCTTCCCCATTCCATCTTCTAGAAACTTCCACATCCCTGGGCTCATGGCCTCCCATTACTTTGACTTCTGTTTTCCTTATCACATCTCCTTTCTCGACTCTAACCTTCTTGCCTCCCTTTTATAAGGGTGCTATGTTACCTTAGGTCTACCCAAATAGTCCAGAATAATCTCTCCGTCTCAAGATCCTTAACGAGATCTGCAACATCCTTTTGGCCATGTAAGGTGACATATTTACAGGTTCCAGCAATTAGGATGTAGACATCTTTAGGGGGCCATTATTCTGCCTACCACGGTAGAGATGACCTTCTCAACCCACCCCCAATCTGAGCTTTCTTTTGGCCCAAGGACCCATCATTGGGTCAATCTGGAGATGTCCAGTAACACCTCTGAGTGCTAGGATATCCAGGATTCACTTGAACCAGCTCTAAGCATTCTCTGGAGGGTTCTCTGGGCACCAGCACCCTCTTGGATTTTGTTCTTTTCCCAAAAAGAATCTTGTATAACCGGGTAGAATCCTTCTCTATGGGGTTTTTAGTGGGGGTTGGACGCATCTCAGCTCTGTGCCAGCATCACCTGGGCACAGGGACATCACAGGCTTGCCCAGCCATAAGACCGAGGGCAACCTCCCTTCATCATTATCTCATTTTCTTTCTTTTTTTTTTTAATGTTATATTTATTTCTAGGAGAGAGAGAGAGAGACAGCGTGAGCAGGGGAGGGTCAGAGAGAGAGGGAGCCACAGACTGAAACAGGCTCCAGGCTCTGAGCTGGCAGCCAGCACAGAGCCCAACGCGGGGCTCGAACCCATGAACCGCGAGAGCATGCCCTAAGCGAAAGTCGGACGCTTAACCGACTAAGCCACCCAGGCGCCCCCATTATCTCATTTTCTATTACCCTGTGGTTCCTGATAGAGCAATGCCTGTTGCTGTTGCAAACAAAATGAGGACAAGTGTTTCAAAGGTTTCAAAGGCCCCGAAGCCAGCAGGGAGGGTGGGAGGGCAGGGTGTTCAGACCTGTGTGAGGCTGGGAAAATCCTGTGATAAGACGGATCCCCAGAGAAATAGTCACATTCAAGGAAGTCCTGGAATTTCCTTCTGGTCCAGCATAGCTTAAAAGTGACTCTGGGGTAGCCCTCCTGGGCTTAGCTAGCATGTTGGCATTCGGGCAGGCTCAAAGGAGGCAAGTGTCTTTTTGACTTTTTAAATTTCTTTCCCCATTTGGTGCAGGGCTGGCTGGTGACAGTAGCTGATTGCATTTCACTTCCATCCCACATGCTCCTGAGTTCCCAAAGCTCCTTTTAAGTCTCTTCTCCATTATAGCTGCCCTCAGTTTCCCCTCTCCCTTTGGTTCTGGTCTACGTGACTAGTACTTTAATGTATTCAGCATTGGGTGCCTGTTACACGAAGTGTTCTCAGTGATTAATACCATACCCTGCCTCTTATCATTTAACTCTGTCACACCTCCTGGGCTAATGGTGTTCCCAAAAGACACTCATATAAGATAAAGTTGTCTTGGAAAAAAAAATTCCATCTTGGTGAGATCAGAAAATACAGAAAGTATTCTCTCTAGGCTTAACTTTATGAATCTGGACCCTGCAATTCAAATTCTGGAAAAGGCCCACTGGCCCTTTGTTTGCAGTAACATAAAGTTCTCTTAACAGAGAGCCAAACTCCTAGCTGCGAGGCACCTGCAGTGTTGCGGCAGAGCTCTTACCGGAGGACACAGGTTCAATCTGGCGAGCTGCATAGGGGTGCGTGATGGGGCATGCTGCTGCCAGGAGGGTTCCCTGGGTGAGTGGGGGGCAGACTGCTCCCCTGGGAAGGGGAGCCCCGAGTTGCGCCTGGCCATCTGAAGAGGCTACAGCGGGAAAAACCAACAGAGAGAACAGGGAGCCCGCCAGAAAGGAAGGGAGGGTGAAAAGAAAGCCTGGTGGCTTTTCATTATGGGGAAAGGTGTGTTCATTTCAGGTTCCCTGATTCCCTGGACACGCCGCTGGGCCAAACCTGCCTCCGCTTCCCTCTGTCACTCAAGGCCCCGGGTATCCGCTTTGCTTTCATCTTGTCTATGCAGCAGGGTCCCCTGCCAGCAACTCACCCTCCAGCTCCCTTCCCTACCCGCTCAGGCTTCCCCTTCTCCCTCCTCCAACCCCTCCTCTCCTCATCCCCAGCTGTGAGCTGCAAACAGGCCCCGGCCACCCTCCACCCGGCCCCTTCCCAGCTTGCTGTGCATGTTTATGGCAGCAGCTGTGATGGACATCTGCCTCTTTCCAGGGTGCGTGCTCAGTGCACCGCTGCCCCCCACCCCAGCCCAGATCTTTCACTGGAATTGCCCTGAGGGGTCCAGGCGGGAGGGGACCCCAGCTCAGTCTCTCTGCCTGAAAATAATCTAGTGTGGACCTTGAACAAACCTAAGGAGATGGGGAGGTGGGGGAAAGTGGGGGAGAGAGAAGGCGGGAGCGTCCTAGCAAAGGAAGGAAACGGAGGAGGTTCATTTCACATTTCAGAGAAGTTGAATAAAGACCTGAATGACACGTTGGGATCATTTGACAGGGACTGGGAGCTCTGAGCCCTGAAAGGGTGAAAACCTTTGTCCGCATATTTTACCCTAGACCCCAGAGAGGACATCACAGGGAGGGAAACTGCCAGTTGGAATTGATTTCAGCTCCCTGTCCCTGTTTGAATTAATCCTTAAAGACGCAGGTTGGAAAACAACAACAAAGGACAAACCCCAAACCTCAGATGCTTTGGGGTCAGTCAGAAATGCCTCATTGGCTGAGGAGTTCCTTTTGTGACCCGGATCCACAGTTCCAGAACTTGCCGCAGGCCAGGCCGACCCAGACTTCAGGAAGGCTCACAGCCTCTTCCAGCCGGAGCCTGGGAAACCCTCTCCTCGAACCAGGCCCTGCTTTCAGAGGCAGAGGGAACTGGCCGGTCAGCATGTGGCCCCACCGCCACCAGCAATGTTGGCGAGGTCACCGCTAGCGCTAGCGGAAGCACACTGAGAATACGGAGCCTCCCTGAGGAGGGTGGGTGGTGGGAAGGTGATGGACTCCATGCTGGTGTAGCCCCAGCTGCAAGCCAGTATCCTCCCTACCCCCCTTTCCGCGGGTCCCCGCCTGACTGCTTTTGTAACCCAGCCCTGGTGCGAGGGTCTGTGTCTGCCTGATGCCCCAGGGTGGCTCTACCCCCAGACTCCTCGTGAGAGCTTGGATCTCCCCAGGCTGCTTGATTTTACTTAACATGCATATTTAGAGAGAACACTGCATATGCCAAGCACTGTTCACCAGGCTTTACTCACATTAATTATAACGCTGTAACAGCCCAATGCAATAGATACTGTTTTTATCTCCCATTTTACAGAGAAGACAGCTGAGGCATGGAGTTGTTAAGTCGCTGGCCAGAGCCAGTGCTGCTGGGGAGTGGTGGAGCTGGGATTTGAACCTGGGCGCTCTGGAAGCAGATCCACGCTCTTAATCGCCCATTATGCTGTCACCATGCTGGCTCCCTTTGTCTCCCTGCTGGGTGCCCTGCCTCCCCACTTTGGGTGGGAAGAGGTATCTTAGAGAGCAGATAGAGCACAGCCTGGAGGTCAATAAACATGGTTCTAGTATCTTCCCAGGTGTCCCTGTGCACCTTACTTGAGCTCTCTCTTCCCAGTTCTACATCTTGAGCTTGATGACTTCTACACCCCTCTAACACTGAATGCTTACAAGGCCTCCATAGAACACTCGTCTCTCCTTGGGCCAAGCCACCCCTGCAGCCACCTGGACCTCTACTGGGGATCCCTAGAGGAAGATGGAGGGAGGGAGGAAAATGAACATGCCTGGCAGAAAAGGAATGGTGGGCAGCCTTATTTGGAAAGATGGATAGCTTAATGAAGCATTTAAATGGACCATTTTACCCAATTAAGAGCCAGGATCAGAGAGTTAAAAATTGAAATGTCCTATTTCCTCAATGCTAAGATGCATGCTTTTCATGTCTAACATTTCTAAAATTGGAACAAGTCATACAAATTTATTTTTGATGGAATGTTTCTCCTGCAACACATATACACATATACATACAGACACACACGGAATATTGAATGCTCATGGTGCATGTTAAAATTAAAGAAATATAATAGTATTATTGTTGCTTTCATCCATGTGGTGGTGGGGGCAGAAATCACTTCAGCAAGAAGAGGGACTTTTTATAATAATCATGAACCCGTGGGGGGGAAGAATGGGCTTCAGGGAGGCTAGAAACTCACATTTGGGATACAGTGGGGATTCCTTGAAGTATATTCATCTTTCATCTTTTCCTCTTCTGTGTACCTGGTTCATCAGTCACTCATGCTACAGACTTGTGCCCTCTGTACCTCAAGATTTGCAGCATAACGTGGCCAACCCCAGCCTCACAGAAGGGCCAAATCTTTCTGTCTCCATGTTTTTCTGTCTCTCTCTCTCTCCTCCAGTCCTAATATCAAGGGGGAAATTCCTCTTCAGCCTTCTAGTCCAATCAACTGTGAGTAGAGTGGAGAACGGGGTCACAGTTTCAAGATGGCTGCCAGCTTCCTCTCTCTGTGAGTTTTCAGGTCAGTATAGGGAGATATTGTAAATTGGGCAGACAGTCCTTAAGATCTCCCCACAGGAGGCAGGGGTTTACTACTCTGGAACAGCATTCCAGTGGAACTATGTGTTGGAGCTGGGAAAACTGTAGGCAGGGCACCAGGAGACAAGTCCCTTAGAGAAGCGCAGGATGACTGCAGGCTCTGATGGCAAACCGGTAGGCACATCAGCAATGGTGGCGCTGGCTCATTTGGGGCCGCCAAGGGCTTAGCACAGATCTCCACCTCCCACAGGGAGGACTAGAAGACAGAGGGACCATTGCGCAAGAACGTGTGAGGAGTGGCAGGGAGGCAGAGATGGTGAATCACAGAAGGAGATTCTTCTAGAAACGTCTGTTGACCTTTAGATTAGTAGCACAAAGACGCTTTCCAAAATGCCCTCTGGGGGTCCATATTTGCTGATCTCAGCCTCAGACTATGTCCAAAGAAAGCTTAGCCCCTTCACAGTCTTTGTAGGTAAGAGCCATGGAGAAGAAGCCAGGGTCCCGGGCTGTGGTGGCTGGCCCCTCAGCTTTTTCAAGGACCTTCCAACTCCGTGTGCTTGAGTGGCTGGGGTCCAGAGGCAGTGCTGTGTGGCCTTCAGTTCCAGGACCAAGTGATAAACCCCTCACGTGACACCTCCCTCCCTCCTCTCTGGCCCTGAATTCTGGCTGCAGCAACCTCCCTGTCATGAAAGCTGTGTGGGCAGCTGACATTGATGAGCCACCGTCCTAGAGATTTGGCAAGAGAGCGGCTTGCTGATTTGGAGAGGATGTTAAGTGAGAAAGGGTAGTGTTCAGTGCTAGCTCCTCTGAAACCCGGGGGAGCCAGGGAGCAGACGGGGCCAGGGAGGAGCTGGGAGGAAGAGCAATCGCCTCCCAGGGCAAAAGAAGAAAACCAGCAGCCAAAAGGACTATTTTTATTTTCAATTCTCCAGGCTCCAATCCCAAGAGATCTGCCCAAATGACTCACGAATGTCCTCGTGCAGAGAGAAATCACCTGGTATGTGGGTAGAGAGAGCTCTGGGCTGCCGAATAAATGTTCCCTCTCTTCTTCAGCCACTCAGCCCTATCACCCCCTCCATGGTAAACCATTCTAGGAAACTCTAGTCTCTGTGCCATGTGCAGATTTCTGAATTGGTAAGATTGTTAGAACACAGACAGTGAGAGGCGATGGGACACATGAACTGTCAGGGTAACAAGGGAAGGGGTTTGCATGCAAATATAGTCTATTTGGCTTGCTGGATTATCGATTCTTATGCCAACACGTCTCCATAGTTTGCTGTGTGAACGGAGGTAAGTTACCTCACCAATTTCTATTTTCCTATTAAAGAAAGGAAACAAACAAACAAACATGAGCCCTGCTGGAAAGTGGTAATGGCGGCAGCCATCCAGGACCCTACTGATTCCATTCATCTCCTTATATTGGTTCTTCCCCAGGCCTCCTTCCATCCACCTGGTTACCCAAGCCCTTCCAACCCCCCCAGAGCCAGATCCTCAGGTAACCTCGTAATTCTTCCTCCAGTGTGCATCTTGAGCCCATCCCCCTCTTTCCATCGACCCCATCAACTCTTACCTCGTCCATGGCAGTATCCTTCCTCTAGCTTCTCAATGCATTCTCTTCACAGCCCAGAGTGCTTTCCTAAAATGTAGGTGAGACCATGTCACTTTCTTAGATCCCCCTCAATGATGCCACCTTTCCCTTAGAGCAACGCCCAACATGGTCTGTTGCCTGCAGAACCACTAAGTGATGCTGGACTCTCCATGTTGTGGAGCACACTGAACTTTATCCTGTCTTAGGGTCTCTGCGCCAGCTGTTGCATCCACTCAGGATGCTAAGCCTCTAAATCTCTGCCCCCGGATCCTCCACCTCCTTCATACTTCAAATGAAAATTATTTTATCCAACCTATCTCCCCTGACAACCATATCCAGGTAGCTCTCTTCCCTGTTGCGTGTATTCTTAATGACTTCTTTCTGTTCACTACCTGATTATTTCATTCTGTTCCTGTTTCTCAATTTGCGTTTATGTGGGTGTTTATGTGTATATTTCAGAATAAATTCTGGTCTTTTTCTCTGTCTCTCTCCTCCAGGGTATAAACTCCATGAGGGCAGGGGCATGTTCCTTTGGCCCTCCTTTGACCATTAGCACTCAGGCAGGGTACCCAGGATATAGCAGGTGCTCAGTAAATATTAATATACTTCTTTTTTGAGCACCACCTATAATGAGTGAAGAATTGTATTATATGATGGGCAAAGAGTGAGGAAACAAAACAGACTGCCCACATAGGACTGATGGTCATAACACATGATTTAACTACTATTTGATTGTGAGTGGGAAAAAGGTAACGGCTCTTAATATCCAAACCACACTGAAATTGCATTTAAAAACCCCCACAAAATAATAACAATAGGCTGATCAGGTTTGCTCCATTGGGGAAATAATACAAGGTGAAAGAGGGCTTTATTCAGAGTAGCTCTGGCTCAGGTGTAATACTTCGGGCCTATTTAGACATATTCTTTAGAGATTTCTGTTTTACTTTCCCCCAAACCATCAAGCATTAAATTAGCTTAAAGAAAACAGTTAAGATTGCCATGAGTCCCTTAAAGAACAAGACACTTTTCATTTTTCTGGGGTTTTTTCATGCAGATAAATGTATGTATCTCTCCAGAGTATTTATGGATTTTAATCCTTTTACAAGGTGGCTGGCTGTGTTTGCATTCAGTTGAAAGAAAGGGAGTAAAATCCTTTTACCTAAGAAGAAATAGAATATAGAATGGAACTTCCTGAGGAAGGGAAAGAGCCTGGCTAGGGATTTGGAAGCTCAGATTGGGCGGTCAGTCCTAGCAGGAAGTAACTGGCGAATCAGAGTCTCATGGGACCTTAGGTTTCTCACATGGAGAGTCAAGGGGCAGGACTTAGTTAGGTGTCCTGATCTGCTGGAGGCAAGAGACCAGGATGGACCATGGTGAAATGGGGTACCCTGAGCTAGCAGCCCCTAATCATTACTCTGTACCCAGAAAAAGAATTTGGCGTGACTTCTGGTTTCCTGGGTAACCCTGAGGATTTCTTGTTTGGACCACAGTCATTGAACCCACATTTACTCTGTGGTAGACACAACTGGGTGGGTTCTGGGGACCCAGATTTTCATTCACTCAACAAATTACTTGTCAAGAACCTACTGCTTACAGTACCAGGAACTAGGTACATAATAGTGATGGAAGAAAAGTCTATGTTCCTGCCTTCAGGGAGATTAAATCTGGGGGAGACAGATAACAAGCCAAAGAGAAAGAACAAAGCACAATGTGAAGTGTTATGAAGATGGAAATGAGGGGCAGAGATGGAAGATGAAAGCAAGGAGCAGAGACACAGAACGCACTTAGAGAGGGGTCAGAGAAGACTTTCCAGAGAAGGTGGCATCCATTTGAAGAATTGAAAAGGAGGAAGGGAGGGCATGTCCCAAAGCAGAAAAATTCCTACAATATTGAAGGAATTCAAGGAAAGTCAGGGAATCTGGCATTCAGGGTGGTCTAGGAAGAGAGGCTTGAAATAAGAATGGTGAAGATAGAAGCCAGACTATGCAGGGCCTTCTGGGTCAAGGTAAGGGGTTTGGATTTGGATTTTAAATAAGGGAAATATTGGATTGACATGTCACCAGGCTGAAATTTCCCACTTTGAACAGTACAGTGTGCAGACACTTAATTTTGTTTATTTCTCCATGACGAAACTCAGCTAATGAGAGTCCATTTCCTCCTGTCAGTGCAGATGACAGAGTGAGTTCTGGTACTCTCTTTTAACACCTTCTTGGCAATTCCAGAATCCTTCTCTTCCTTTTCCTTCTCTCTTTCTCCCTGGATTTGCTCAAAATTCCAAGGGGCATAAGTATCTTTCTGATGTTGAAGGAGGGGCACCTAACCCAAGCTGGTCCTCAGCTGGCATCTGCTGTTTCAATGTAGCTTGGCTTTTCTTCTCTTGCCTCAGATAGCATGAAGTCATTTCTCTAGGGAAGGTGAGGGTTCACCCCTTCCAGGTTCTGCCTTCATCTCGGTTCTTACCGCTCTGCCCTGTCTCAGGTCCCCAGTTTGGTCATCTACCCTGAAGCTTCTGACTTTGGATCCCTTTGAACATTTTATGGTGACCCCTCCATCAGGCCCCCAAGCTAACCTTGATCTCACTTTGGCACATAGGCATTGGTCAGATCTCCCCATCTTACATGAAGCAAAGATAACAGAGCGGGGCAGGGGAAGATGGCAGGGAAGGTAGTACCCCCCGTTCCTTTCTTTGCCTAAATCTGCTCATTTACATTAACAGCACATCCCTTGATGGTACTGACATTTTTGTCCAGGGTTGCAGAAGGTAGTGGGGTCAAGTTTTTTTCATTCTCAGCCTCTCCAACTTTGCTGATTTTGACTCCATACTATGGTAATGAGGGGTGGAGGCAGCAGTGGGCTGGCTTCCAGCCTCCGTTTAAACATGCTCCCTTCCCAATCCTGTCTCCTCTCAGCTTCACTCCCTGGTCATCCAGAAAAGAGATGAGGGTCACTTGGATGAGGGTCACTTGGAGCATGGTGGTGGTGGTGAGGATGGAAAGAAGCTGGTGGGCTTTAGAGGCAGTTGATAGGGGTGGGGATGGAGGTGGTGGTTATGGGAGAGGGAGAAACCAAGGATACCTCCCCAGGGATGTCATTGTTGCAGGGAGGGAGCAGGTGGTGAGTGGTGGTACAGATTTGGGGATGGATATCAAGAGTCTAGTTTTATGTATCAGGTCTGAGATATTTGTGAGAGACATCCAAGCGAGAAGCCGTCAGGCAGATAAATTGATTTCTGAGATTAAAACTCAGCGGAGAGGTCTGCAAGGTGTCGATATTTTGGAGTTGTCAGCAGACAGATGGTATTTAAACTTTTTTTAAGCGTTTATTTATTTTTGAGAGACAGGGAGAGTCAGAGCAGCAGCAGGGGAGGGGCAGAGAGAGAGAGAGAAGGGGCACAAAGAATCCAAAGCAGGTTGCAGGCTCTGAGCCGTCAGCACAGAGCCCAACATGGAGCTCAAACCCATGAACGGTGAGATCATGACCAGAGCTGAAGTCGTCGGACACTCAATTGACTGAGCCACCCAGGGGCCCCTGCAGACAGGTGGTATTTAAAATCAGGGGAATGGACCTTAAATAGTCTCAAGTGTTCAGGTGGGGCTTAGGCTTCTCTATGTGGTCTTGCAAGTTTCACTCCGTGGTTTGGATAAGAGCTTAGGCTCCAGATGGCTGTTCCAGGGGCCCTGGGGACCCAGATGGTGGATCAGTGATCCCCTGACAGCTGCTGCTGCTGGCTCTGCAGAGTCTGTTAGTCTGGTGATATGTAGGAGGTCCCAGCTGGGGACAGTGACTGGGACAGGCCCAGCTTGGGCGGAGTCAAGGTAGGAGGAGGGAGCAGTCTGGCCATCTGGATGGGGTGGGTGGAGCAGGATATTTCTGGCCTAGAAGGAGCTTTCTTGTCCTAAGCGGTTGCAGTTATTCCTTGAGTGTCAAGTCTGCAGGTGCAGCACAGGTTAGTAAAGAAGGAGAATTCCGGGCCCACCGCGCTCCGGTCTAAGGAGAGCCTGGGGCCAGACACCTAAACGTGTTCTCTCCCTCAAGGGTCCCACAGTCAGATGACACTACAATCCCTCATATTTGTACCCCTTCCTAACCCATAAGCTACATAGTACAGTCTCATAGGGGGTCATATTCAGGAACAGCTGCTTAACGTTCACTGGTAATTTACAAGTTATTCCATCTTTACTGTCAAGGATGTTAAAGGCACTCAAACGTGTAGTCCCGGTAATGTTAATTAAAATCCTATTTCTTTTTCGATTCATACAATTTATACGCCACAGCTACTCTGGCAGGGCCACTCTCAAACCCGTCCCTCCCTCCCCCACATAAATAAACTCTCTCCTCCGCCAGGCTCTCAGGATGCCTCCCTCCCTGCCCTGCTCTCCCACTAAGCCCTTTATTACGTATGTGTCTGGCCTTTCTCCTCGGAGGAAAGCGTCCATCCTTTTTTGAAAGTGGGGAAGGAGGCTTAGGGAGGTAGGTTGAAATAACTGGACTCGCTGGTGGGGAGGAGGGATGGATATTTTTGTTTCATTGCACACTTACAGGTGGACTGACACTTCCACGTCCTCCTTCCCACTTACCAACAACCTTGCAGGGTAGTTGTTATTAATCTGACCTTACAGAGGAGGAAACCAAGGCTCAGAGATGAGGTGACTTGCTCAAAGCCATGTTGCTTTAAAAAGGCAGGGAGGGGATGGAACTTCTTGCTGCCTTGAGGGTGGCTGAGATGGCGATATGCCAACGAGAGAAACTGAGGGAGACAGTGGTCTCTCTGTCTCCTCACCCGTCTCCTTTTTTCTCTTCCACTCACGCACCTTCCCTCATTCCCTTTCAGCAGTGAGGATGCGGTAGTTCAGCTTCTTGGTCAAGAAATGAGGTGAGAAACAAAGACCTGGGGCCTGTCTGGCTCCGCTCTGTTTCTTTTTCTGTAACAAAGTGAAGAGGTTAGAACAGGTGACCTTGGATCAAGTTCTGTGAGTGTTGGTGTAACCCACCCCAAGCATAGCCTGGTGACCAGTCCTGAGATGGTAATGCACTCAGAGAAACAATCTTGGGATAGCCAAAAAGTCATTCACGAAGAAATTCGAATCTCTGCTAAAACTGCTCAAAGAACACCAAAAGGGTGTTCTGCTCAAAATAGAGCATCACGTTTTAAAAAATCTCTGTCACCATGTACATTTTGAATACAGCTACCTCTCAAGTATCTTCACCTCCCTCCACACTCCCCAAAGTGTCCCCAAGCCCAGAAGGTTCACATCCTTCTCATCTCGCTGAGGATCTATTTATTTCTCTTCCACCAATAACCCAGAGAGTTACTTCCCAGAGGAAGTCAATTCACCCAGTGTGGTACCTCTTTATCCCCAGTTCGGCACGGAAGACTGTGCTGCCCCAGAGTACCCCTCCACGGGCAGAGAAGGGGAGAGGCTGTTAGTAGAGATGCACACATCAGTTTCCCATCACATGTGATGGGTCCGGGAAGACAGGAATGAGGGGATGGGGACTCGCGCAGGTGCAGAGCAAGTCCTAGAAAACTGCCCCTCCCCAAGGTCTTCTTAGGTTGGGCCCCACCCTCAACCCACTGCTGGGGAGATGCCCTGAGTGCTACCTCCAGTATGATCCAGAGGGAGTATGCTGGTTGCTGGTGGCCCCATCAAGGACTCCCTTGGGTTACTCATAGAATAGTGGCAGACCCAGGGCCAGAGAGGGAAGGGGGAGGGAGGGAGGAGGAAAGAAGGAAAGAAAGGAAAGGAAGAATGATGCTGCCACTATACCAAGTGGAAACAAGAGGCACCCCGGCCTGCTGTGCAGAGAGGCGCTGATGAGAGCAGAGGGATTGCCCTGAGATATTCTGGAAGAGTTTCCCATCCTGCTTTGGTTCTCCTTCAGCTTCTAAGGGAGCTGGCTCACTCTCAGGAAAATCAGGGCGATCCTTGGATTCACTCAGCGTCTGCTCGTGCCATCTCATGAAACTCTACAACCCCTTGGGCACGTAGGCATTGCACTGAAATCATCTGTTTAAAAGTCCTCTCCCTCCGCTGGTATACAGACGACTCTAGGGCAGGACTGTGATTTATAAATCCTTGTATTTCCTGGCCTTCGGCACAGTCATTGGCACATAGGAGGGACTCAAAATTGGGGGAACAGAAGGAAGCAGGGCAGATTGTTTTTAGGCGAGTCAACTAAAGCCCAGAGTGGCCAACCAGTTTCCAGCAGAGCCAAGACCAGAGCAAATCAATTTTGACTTCTAGTGGTTTCCACTGTGGCAGTCCTGGGGGTATTGTGTGGGGGTGTGCATACACATGTGTCCCCAGGGCACGGGCTTCCGAGTCCAGACCTGGTGGGATTCCTGACTCTGCTATTTTTTAAGCAAATCCTTCACTTCTCATCTGTAAACTGTGCTTAAAGATATCACCCCCTGGGGTGCCTTGGTGATCTCTGTCAGTTAAGTGTCAGGCTCTTGGTTTCGGCTCAGGTCATGATCTCACAGTTCATGAGTTCAAGCCCTATATTGGGCTCTGCACTTACAGTGGGGGGCCTGCTTGGGGGTCTCTCTCTGTCCCTCTCTCTCTGGCTCTCCTCTGCTTTCTCTCAAAAATAAGCAAATAAAAACCAAAAAAAAAAAAAGAAAAAAAAAGAAAAGATACCACCCCCAATAGAGGCTGGTGTTGCGATTAAACAAACAGTAACAGCAAAAAGGTGATTTAAGAAATGCTTAGCCCCTCCCTCTTTCCTGCTTCAGGCACCCAGACCCCAGACCACACAGCTCTGTGTCTGGGACACGAATGGTCTCTGCTCCTGCGGCTGCTTGAGGACGTCCAGCAAGGTGGACGCGGAGGCCGGCAGCTTGTTGGCCGTGTGTGTGTCCACGGGCCTCAGCAGATGGAGCCCCGGGGCCTGGCTCGCCCAGGCAGGAAGGTCTCCCCCAGGGTTGTGCCCTGTTCTGCTGCCCTCTCCTCCCCCCGCCCCGCCCCCACCCTGCTCTAGACGTGCCCCAGAGGTTCCTCCCTGCCACCCTCTCTGTGGGGACTTCCTTTCTCAGGGAGGACAAGATGACCTCGCTCTGGTTTCAGAATTCCAAAACCGAACAGAAATAAATCTCGCGGAGCTGCCCTAGCCTGCAAACCCCAGAACTCAGCTCACTTCCTCCTTTCTGCGGGCATCGCCTCTGCGGCGCCCCTCCTCCCCTCACCTCAGGAGCCAGCTCCAAAGGCGGGCCCTGTTTCTTCATCTGGCCTGGGCTTTTCTAGACAGGCTAGGCCAGGCTCTGCAAACAGGCAGGAGAGCTCCAGGATGGAGGCCCCGGAAAGCCCGTGCGTGAGGAGCCCGGGGCTCAGGCTCTGCCGCTGGGGGCCCCAGGCCTGCTGGGGAGGTGAGGCAGAGAGAGCGGGGCCAGGGGCCGGCGCCCAGGGTTAGACGTGCACTTTCTCGCCTCCGTCCCTGGAGCCTGGAGCCTCCATAGCTCAGCGAATAATTAGGAACTATAAAGCCTGTACACAGTGTCTGGCACATAAAAAAACACTCAGATTTGGCTATTGTTACAGCTCCTAACACTACTGTATTTGTGTATTTATGGGTCTCACACTGGGTGGTTATCCATATCTCTAGTGCTTAGTACAGTACCCAGCTCACAGCCGATGCTAACAAAAAAGTTTTCTTACTTTGGACACTAGGCAAAATTTTTTGAATAGCTCCTGTCGTTATCATGGGTAGGCACCTGTCTCTTGACCAATGACCAAAGCCCTGGAGTTAACAGCCTTGGGGTGGGGGGTTCATGAATCCTTTTCCAGAGCTAGAGGTGAGCTTCCGTACTCTCTGGGCCTTCACCTGTCAATATAGTGAGGGAGAAACTGAGTCAACTCTGAAGGGCTTTTCTGTGTACGGAGAGTGGAGAGGTGACTTGACTCAGGTGGGGAGGGGTGGGGCCAGAGAATGCAGAGGGGACCAGGGCTCAGGCCCAGAAGGTGGGGCAGGGTAAAGCTGGGCCTCCCCTCTGCAATAGAAGGGTGGACTGGCCTGGTCACACTGCGCTGTGCCTGCCACTTTTGAGATATGACCCAAGGCTCCAACCGAGAAGGGTCTCCCCTACCTCCGCACGGACGCCTTTAGAGGCAGGCTGAGGGCTCTCGTTCAAACGGACGTGTTAGACTCGGATCAGTTAACATTTAGAAAACACACACGCGTCTAGTGCTTAGTCGGGGTACTGAGTAACATCCGGTCGAGGGCAGGAGGGAAGCACTGAGGTCTGGAACACGGGATGCTGCACGAGAGTTCCAAAATGCAGAGCCAGGGCCCAGCAGGGACTCAACGCTGCCTGCAAAGCCCTAGGTTTCCGGTGGGAAGACGAGGAATCGGAGAAAGGGCTACTCCCAACCTATGTTGCCTGGTATGCAATACTCCTATGAATATTGGTCTCCTTTTATTCACTCACTCGATGTTCGCTCTGCCTAGGGCTGGGGGAGAAGCCGGTATGGCAGCAAGCCGCAGGAGATGCAGTCCTGCCCCCCAGAACGCAAAGTGTCCACGCGCCTGGACAGCCCACCAGGAACCCACGCCCTGCGAGCCTGGAGGCCTGGGAGCCCCATGCGCTGGCGGGACTGGCGCTCCTGCCGCTGCAGGGACACCTGGGATTGCTATTTGGCTCCACGCAGGATCTTCTCAGACACAAAGAGAAAGTCAGAAAGAATGAATCCTCTCCCTTTTCAAGCTAGAGAGCCTACAGGGGAGAGAGGAACGGGTCCCTCCCCACTCACTTCCCATCCCACAGAGCGGCCATTGATGGCATGGAGGAGTCAGGGAGACAGATCCTCTCCCCCCTCTCCCCCCCACTCCCTCCAGGTGAAAAAGACCCTGGGCTCTGCCACCTGCTCCCTCCTCATTGACTCTCTGACCTGTGTCAAAGTAAATTCCAGATCCTAGGGGAGAAGGTCCCTGGGAATGCAAGCACATTGGGTGGGGTGGGGTGGGGGGGACTCCATGATGTCCCCACCGCTTCTAAAGAAGGCCGCCCCACTGCCTCAAGCACCCCAGTCAGGATAGGCACAGAGCAAGCCCAAGGAGAGCAATACAGGCTGGCCGCTCCCACAGAATGGTGGTTTATTTCGATAGTCACTAAGGAGAAAAAGACATCTACAAACCAAAAATGAGAGACCGGTTACTCTGAATTTGGTGGTTTGCTTAGTCCGTGGGGTACTTTTATATTTCAAAAGCAGTTTGGACATGACGTCTTTAATTTGGGTTGAATTAAACGTCCACCTACACGTACACAGCACACATTCTGTGGGGACTGTGCCCGCTGCAGGCACGTTGGACTAGTTACTACAGGTGTTAGTGAACATGCAGGATGGGTGTTTCTGTTCAAGAAGGTGAAAATGCTGCACCACTGGGAAGCTTGGTACTTATTCTTTGTTAAAACAGTGGAGATATAAATGAACCCTTTTATTGTTTTTAATGTTTATATATATTTTTTGAGAGAGACACAAAGTGCAGGTGGGTGACGGACAGAGGGAGAGGGAGACACAGAACCCAAAGCAGCCTCCAGGCTCTGAGCTGTCAGCACAGAGCCCGATGCAGGGATCAAGCTCACAAACCGTGAGATCATGGCCTGAGCCGAAGTCGGATGCTTCACCGACTGAGCCACCCAGGCGCCCCTCAGTGAACCGTTTTAAACACAAGTACAGAAATATTTTATTTCTGGGGCAAATGGGTGGCTCAGTCAGTGAAGCATCCGACTTTGGCTCAGGCCATGATCTCATGGTTCGTGGGTTCGAGTCCTGCATCAGGGTCTGCACTGATAGTGTGGAGACTCCTCAGGACTCTCTCTCTCTCACTCTGCCCCTCCCCCACTCTCTCTCTCAAAAATAAATTAATTAAAAAATACATAAATACAAGTATTTTGTTTCTGTCTGTGTGTCCGCCCCACGTGATTTCAGAATCAGGTACAGAGAGCCATCACAGTAGGGCAGTCCATTGAATATATTCTTATTTTTTTTTATCACCACCTCTGTCTTTGTGTTGAGGTAAACCAATGTTCTAGATAACAAGAGAAAAAATAATTGGTCGGGATTTTCAGATGGAGTGTTAATTTAAAGTTGTTTTGGACCTAATTATTACTGTATCTCTTGAAGTCTCTATGAAGTAATGTTAGAAATTTAAATTCACAAAAACTTTTTTTTCCCCTAACAAGTTACTATATTTGTATGCAAAAAATTCACCTTTAGACTGGTAATTCTAGCTCTCAAGGTGGCTGCGCTTTTGCACCTACGTAGGCTGTAATTCAGCCCACAGCTCCGGCGCTGCTGAGTATTGCTGGACACATCCCGCACACTGCTGGAGTATTGCCTACTGCGTAAGTGATAAGGAGGGGTCGGGTCCCGGAGATGCCAAAGAGTCAACCACAGTCCTTTGTCAGGTGTTACTGAGCTGGGGAAGCATTTGAGGCGGAAGGAACCCAAGGGTGAAGGCCCCAGTGGGTGTGGTCTCACATCCCTGTCGCTGCAGGGGGGAGGGGGGTAGGCGTGCTTGAGCAGGAGCAGAGGTTCAGCAGAGAGCCTCAGGATTCAGATTTAAAGGGGTCTGCTTGGGAGTTGGGGCCTTATCCTAAGGAGCTGTGTCAGGCTTGCAGGCATGTAAGAGGGTGCTCGGGTGCCTATGGAGACCAGCAGAAGGTGCCACGTGGGACACACTGAAGGCTGCTCGACTTTCAGCTGCAACCACGGTTGGCAGAGGCGGCCGCATACACACGAGGCTCCAGGCTCTGCCACAGCAAAAGCCGCCCGGCTCCCAGGAGCTGCACACCTAGCAGGTCCCTGGAGAGGAAACCCCAGCGACAGCTGGGGCCAAACCACAGCTTTCCACCTTGCGGCATCTCTTCCAGCCTTTGCCTTTGGAGCTGCCCATTGACAGTAGCTAGTGATGATTGATCTGAGCTGTTGTCATTGGATTTTAAAAGGCCTGTGTCTCAAAAAGAAATGCTTGAAAGTGGAAATATCTGAACGTCTTGTGAAAGGGCTGGGGACATAGTAAGTATACTTTAAATATTAGTTTTCTTTTTTTCTTTCCCAACCAAATACCCAATTATCCATGCCTAGGGAAGGAAAGTACAGCTGGTTGACCCAAATACACCAAATCCATGAATGTCCGTCTTCAGCGGTAAATAACTCAAATCACCACGCATGCTAGGTTCTTTGTGGTTGTCCTACTTTTCATTTAAAAAAATTTTATTATTTTCTAAACAATTTTTTCTAATTTTTTAAAATGTTTATTTTTGAGAGACAGAGACAGTGTGAGTAAGGGAGGGACGTAGAGAGAGAGAGAGAGAGAGACAGAATCAGAAGAAGGTTCTTAGCTGTCAGCATGGAGCCCAACACAGGGCCCGAACTCACAAACTGTGAGGTCATGAGCTGGGCCGAAGTCAGACATTTAACCGACTAAGCCACCTAGGCACCCCTTATTTTAAAAATTTTTTTATTTACATCCAAGTTACTTAGGATATGGTGCAACAATGATTTCAGGAGTATATTCCTTAATGCCCCTTACCCATTTAGTCCATCCCACCACCCACAACCCCTCCAGCAACCCTCAGTTTGTTCTCTATATTTAAGAGCCTTTCATGTTATGTCCCCCTCCTTGTTTTTATATTGTTTTTGCTTTCCTTTCATTATGTTCATGTTTTGTATCTTAAATTTCTCATGAGTGAAGTCATTTGATACTTGTGTTTCTCTAACTAATTTCCCTTAGCATAATACCTTCTAGTTCCATCCACATAGTTGCAAATGGCAAGATTTCATTCTTTTTGACTGCATAACACTCCATTGTATATATATATAAGTGGTTGTCCTACTTTAAAGCACAGGTATTTTAATAACCTTACAAGAAGTGAAGTTTTGTTCTTTTCTGTTCTGTAGTACGCTGATAAATTTCTAAATGTGTCGTGGTTAAATTGAACAGAAGACTGACGTGGGAGTGTGGGGAGGGTAACTATCAGGAGGAGAAAGAGAAGTTTGGGAGATTACAGGTTTGATGCCAGCTCTGCCAATGGAAAACAGGGGGACTGGACTTCATAGCACAGGGCACTGGCTGGAGAAATACTAGAGAACGATCATCCTAAAAAATGCGAGAAAGTGAGACGTGGAAAGAAACAGTAGCTACCATGAAGACTATTGTTTTTGTAGATTATTTCACACAGGTGTTAAACCCATCTGTGTATAGTCTTACTTGGGGACTTAGTTCATTTGGTCGTCCCAGCGACCTATGAAAGAGATACCAGCGCTTTCTCCATTTTACAGATGAAGAGACTTAAGTAGGCATCCAAAGTCACACTGCTGGAAAGCAGCGAGGCCAGGATTTGAACCCAGATATCGCAGGAGATCCTTGGAAAATCCTATCCTGTGGGCCCAGACTTTTAAGCCATTTGCCAATTGTTCAGCTATCTTTCAACTGGAAAAGGACGAGCTTAATAAACTGTTGCTTTCTGTTAAAAATGCCCTTTTTGTTAGGACATACACACGGGAGTACTTAGGAGCCAAGAGGCAGCTTACTATCAAATAGTTTAAAAAGTAATAATAATATGAAGATGCACAAAGCAGAAATGATAAAACAAAGGTAAGATATTAACAAGTGGGGAGTCTGGGTGAAGGGTACGGTGTATGGGAGTCCTGCAATTTGTGTCTATGTCTGAAGTTATTTAAAAATAAAGATTTTGGGGGGCACCTGGGTAGCGCAGTCGGTTAAGCGTCCGACTTGAGCTCAGGTCATGATCTCACGGTTCGTGGGTTTGAGCCCCACATCAGGCTCTGTGCTGACAGCTAGCTCAGAGTCTGGAGCCTGCTTCAGAATTCTGTGTCTCCCTCTCTCTCTGACCCTCCCCTGCTCATATTGTCTCTCTCTTTCTCTCTCAGAAATAAATAAAACATAAAAAAAATATAAAATATAAAATATAAAACATAAAAAATAAAGTTTTTTTTACAATGACATTTATTTATTTGTTTCTTTATTTGTGAGAGAGCTAGAGAGAGACAGACAGACAGACAGCCTGAGCAGGGGAGGGTCAGAGAGAGAGGGAGACACAGAATCCAAAACAGGCTCCAGGCTCTGAGCTAGCTGTCAGCACAGAGCCCGACGCGGGGCTCAAACCCCTGATCCTTGAGATCATGACCTGAGCCAAAGTCAGATGCTTAACCGACTGAGCCACCCAGGTGCCCCTAAAAATAAAAATATTTTTAAAAACAGCACAGACCTGTGACGATGTGCTTAGAAAAAGTGATTCTCCATCTTTCCCTATTTCATACTATGCTCCCAGATTTCTAAATCTGGTTACATTGGGTAGAACACCAGGAGAGGTGTGTGGTGTGGGGTGTGGGGGGTGTGCAAGTAGGGGGCTAGAAGTGTGAATGTATTGCACAACTCTCTTGTCCATTTCTCAGGTTCTGCATGAGAAAAGTCATAACTGCAATTTCATGGCGCTCAATCATCAGGTTACAAAGCAGACCCTCCTGTCCCCTGACCNGAGAAGCCTCTCTTGAGGCCAAGACATGTGCATACAGGTCCCTGCCATTTGAACTTCCAGAAAGAAAAAAAAAATCTTTAGCAGCAGAGTGCCAAGAAAGCAGTGCAATTTGTTTTACCTGATTATTATGTAATATTACTTTGAGCCTAAGAAAATAGATGGCTGCAAAATCCTTTTGCTGTTGCCTGTCTGAATTATTCCCTCACGGCTTTTCATAAGGAACCATGAGTTAATTCGGGCTGCAAGGAGAAAGGGTCTTCCTTGATCTCTGGCCAAGGATTCCCTAAATCGCTGTCTGCTCCGTCCAAACTGCTGTGCTTTTTAACTACTGTGCACAGAAGCCTTTCGTTCTGTCAGCTCAGGGCGGGTTCTGGAAGCTTAGATGCGTGACTCCCTAGGCTGCGGTCAAGTTTGTAAAAGCAAAGGGACGGGAGCAGCTAGAAGGGAAGAAGGCACAGGAGCAGGGGCGCCATCCTTCACTCGAGCAGAGGCGAGTCCTGACACGCCACCTCTTAGGGTGACTGGAACCTCAGGACTAATCTCTTCCAACCCTCCTGGGTCACTTGGAAATCCTTTGGTCATACGGGGCCTTTTGTCATGATGGTATTTAACTTGGTCACTTTTCCCAGTAAGGGTCCCTTGCGCTAGAAGGGGTGGAAAGGCGGACCCTGAAATCTCCATGCCCTTGGTTTTCTTCTCTTGGGGCTATAATTCTTCCACCTGTGTTAGCATTATTCGTTTCCACTTTCCCTTTCAGACCGAGGCCTTGTTTTATGTATCTGGAACATGGTCCCTCAGTCTTGGTACTGTGGACAGAGTGGACCAGATAATTCTTTGTTCTGGAGGCGGTGCTGAGCAGGGCAGGAAGTTTAGCAGTATCCTGGCCTTTACCCGCTAAAAGCGAGTCGTACCCCCTTTCCAACGGCAACAACCAAAATTGTCTCCAGACGTTGCCAGATGTCCCCTGGAGAGAAAAATCAACCCGGTTGTGAGCTGATCTCGCACTGCCTTAGGAATAGTGAGAAACCACTTAGAGAAACCACTGGGGACGGATGGGAGAGGGACCAGAACAGGTAAAAGGCGTTTATTCAGCCTGGGCTGATGGAGCGAAGAGAAATCGTTGTGATTTGACGTGTGAGGCGCTCTGGAAGACAGGGTTTGCCGTATTACTCTGGGCGCTAGATCGAAAGTCCTAGGGCTGTGCCATGCGCTGTGCTGGCTGTTCACACAGGAGTTTTCAAGAGCGGCCCCAGGATCAGGGCAGTACTGGGAAGCTGACCTAGAGGTAGTAAGATCCAGATTTCGCCTCCAAGGCCTTTCGATAATTACAAACACGGCATCTGAAGAATGTTCGGGAGCGTCTGTCTGGGCCCCGCCCAGATTGGCTGTACATTTACCTGATCCTGGAAGTCTTTCTCTTTGCTCTATAATTAGAATTGCCCTCCCGGCAGGAGGTCACAAATCTCATCTTGTACATTCCAAAGAGCAGAGCTGTGGACCGCCCAGGGTGAATTTCCACGTCTTCAGGTGCCCACCCTAATTTTTCAGGAAAGTGCTCAGAGGGTTCATCCAAGAGAAAATATCTGCTGTGCCTAAAATTAGGATGAGGATATCAAGTCTGGTCTTCTAGGGGGCACTGTAACTTCAGCTAAAAAAAGGAACAAAACCCAGAGAGAGAAGTATGCTTAAGCACATGCATAATCTACTTAAGAGCGGGAGAATATGGGATTTGTTGCTTACTTAGGGATTTTGCACAGGTTTTCGTAGTTCTTGGGGTCTGCTTTCAACTCTTGGGTTTGGGGGAGCCGTACTGCTATCCATTTCATAAACTAACAATAGAATATCAGGTTGTTGAATACAAAGCCATGTTCTAGAGAAAGGATCTGACCAGATCAAATATGGTCCTAACAAAATAATCTACATAATGAATCAGCTATCGCAAAATTTAACCCTACTGTAATAGTACGCTCTACTTCAGTCAGGCCTTTATACTTTTTAAAATAATGGCTTAGCTATTAAACACCTTACCAGATGCCATTTACCGTGGGTCCTTCAGACGGGAGGCCTGGCCATTTGCAGGTGCATGACTGTCATTTCTCCCCTGGACTCGTAATCATCACCTCATAGGTCTCACTACCTCCACTCTTGCTCCCCCACAATTCTCTTTCTCCCCAATAGCCAGATGAGCTCTCACATTTTTGAAAATTGCAAAATCGTCAACATTTCAAATTTTAAATTTTCAGAAATTTCAAAAAATATCATTCTCCTGCTTATGACCACCCAAGCATTTTAAGATAAAACCCCAAACCTCTTCCCTGCTCCAAAGGCCCTTCCCGGTTAGCGTCTCTCCAGCCTCCCTGACATCAGCACCTGCCTGGACTTTGTACCCACTGCCCCTTATGATCACCCACACGTTCCCTCCTGGTCTTTGTGTGGCTGATGCCCTGTCATTCACTTCTCTACCTACGTGGCACTTCTGCAGAGAAGCCCACCCACAATGCCCAATCTCCACCTCCCCTCCCCATTTTATTTTCTTCACTGTTCTTATCCCTGCCTGAAATTAGTTTACATGCATATAGTTTTATTCCAACATCGCCACACTATAGGTATTGTTTCCATGACTTGAATTTTNCTGCGAGATCATGACCTAAGCGAAAGTCGGACGCTTAACCGACTAAGCCACCCAGGCGCCCCTGTTGAATTTATTTTTAACAATGTGTCTTAGAG
Source organism: Crocuta crocuta (assembly GCF_008692635.1). NCBI lineage: Eukaryota > Metazoa > Chordata > Mammalia > Carnivora > Hyaenidae > Crocuta > Crocuta crocuta. Next base: position 8,965,598 of record NW_027529934.1, on the reverse strand, counting down.
ACCTTCCCTTGTCAGACTGAATAGGCCTACCCCATTTTTTAACGGCTACATAATATTCCTTTGGATGTATGTATTGTAATCTGTCTGGTAGCTTACACATTTATTTCTGATTTTTTATTATTACACATAAGGCTGAAGTTAAACGTGCTTTTGAACACCTCTGTGCACATGTGCAGGTTTTTTTTCTGTAGTAATGATTCCTGGAAGTGAAATTGCCAGGTCAGAGGTTAGGCCCATCTGTCATTTTGATAGATGCTGACTGCCATCTTGCTTTCCTAAAAGGCAATCAGTTTATACTCCCACCGACGGGGTGTTAGAGGGCACACTCCCCCTCATTCTTACTGACACTAATTAGTATCATTTATTAAAAAAAAATGTTGCCTTAAGGAATATACAACAAAGGTATCTGATTTCACATTGCGATCCTAAAGGCCATTTTAGGATCATTTCCTGCTGATGTCCCTTGGAGTCGTGCCTCCAGGTCAGCTTGATGAGAGGCAGCAAAACCCTCTGTGAGCTCTGAGAGTTGCTGAAGACAAATGAAACCTTCGAAAGCGGTCTCATCCATCGCAGCAGAAAGCCCCTCTGTCCAGACGCCGGCAGAGCGTGATCAACAACCTCGAGAGCAGTGGGCCAGCCTGACATTTCCTGCATGCGCCATTCTCTCCCATCCATCATCCAAACACATCCCGGCCACTCAGTTGAGACCGAAGAGAGTCGAAATCTGCCCAAGCGCAGCATGCCCCCACTCCCCGCCCCCCACCCCTACCCCCTTCTTGGCTTGTCTGGAATTACTCGGAACCCTTTGTTGGGTTGCACTTAAAGACTAGCAGGGTTCAGGGGCTGGGAAGAGTCAGACACTCACTCTCCAGAAATGGCTTCTCAAGCCTAGAGGAGCGCATCTGCTCTCTCTAAGGGAGGGCAGCACACGCTGCAATGAGCACCAAGAAAAATTTCTCATGGGGGGGCACCAAGAGCTTGGGACTCAAGTAAGACTTACTGTAATAGCCCTACAATGGTAAGCTGCATTTTTTTTTTTAAGTTTTTTTATTTTTCTTGTCCCACCTTCACTTTTGTAATGAGGAAAAAACTCAGTTTTCCACCTTCCTGTGTAGGGGAAAACTCAGTTCTTCCCTACTAGGAGTCTCTTCCCTGGATGTCTCCGTTATTGCTCAAGCTTCTGACATTTCTGGTCACCAGTTGTGTGATCACCAAGACGATCCATTCTCTGTGACGCCAGCTGGATGTCCTACAATTCAACTCAATTCCGACACTATCTGCCTGGAGATAGTGCCCGATCCCACAGGTAAGGGCTCAGTCCCACAAGAGTGGCCCCTCTCCCCCTGCTCACACACACCTCAGGAGCCAGTAGTGAGCCCAGGTCTGTCACCTGTGCTTTTGACCAACCACCCAGTTATAGATCTGAGGCTCTAAAGACCCCGCCTTGGGTCTGATTCAAGTGCTAGAGTAGCTCACAGACCTTAGGGAAACAATTACCTACATTTACCAGCTTACTTTTTTTTAACGTTTGTTTTATTTTTGAGAGAGAGGGGGGTGGGCAGAGACAGAGAGAGACAGAGGGTCTGAAGCAGGCTCCACACTGACAGCAGAGAGCCCGATGTGGGGCTGGAACTCATGAACCATGAGATCATGAATGCCTGAGCCAAAGTCTGGGACTTAACCAACAGCCACCCAAGTGCCCCCATTTCCCAGCTTATTAAAGAATATGGTAAAGGACATAGAAGAACAGCCAGATGAAGAGGTACATAGGGTGAGGTCTGGGAGGGTCCCAAGCTTAGGAGCTTCTGTCCCCATGGAGTCCAGATGTGTCACCTCCCCCACGTTGTGTTCAGCACCCTGGAAGCTCTCTGAACCCCCATTACTGGGATATTATGGAGGCTTCTTCACATAGGCAGACCAAATATTAACTCCTTTTCTGACTCCCTCTTCTATCTCTAGAGGATCGAGGGGTGGGAGTAGTTGGGCCTGAAAATCCCAAGCTTCTAATCATGGCTTGATCTTTCTGCTGACCAGTTCCCATCCAGGAGCACCAAAAGTCATCTCATTTAGAACCAAAGATGCTGCTATCACCCAGGAGATTCTAAAGGATGTAGGAACTATGTGTCAGGGATAGGGGTCAAATATTAGAACACTGGATGCTCCCAGTGCTTTTATCACTTAGGAATTTACAAGGGTTTTAGGAATTCTGTGCCAGGAACTAGGGGCAGAGACCAATATATCTATATTTTTTTCTATTATCTCATAACTTTCCTCCCCAAAGGAATTGTTAGACTTCCCCAAGAAAGAAAAGTATGGCCAATGTCTCCTGGGTGCTGGTGTGATTTTACATCTATTATCTGACAACCCTGTGAGTTGGATAATATTATCTCCAGTTTAGAGATGTCAATGACCAGAGCAGTTGAGTAACTATCCCAAGGTCACCCAGCTAGTAATGCTTGGAACAGGATTTGAACCTAGAGCCTATAAACGTATGCTCTATTGCCTCCTAGCTGGGCTCTGTGTCTTAATTTAAAGGAATTTCAAAGGCTTAATTTTGGTTGCTCATAGGTTATTATACATTTGTTTACTTATAGGTTCCTTCAAAGAGAAAACTCTAAAATATCAGTGAAATTGCTTTAAAACCGTGTCCTTTCTGTGACCCTGAAAAAGTCCAACACATAGTACATTTTCTGTGAGATGATTTCCTTTCTCCACTTCTGCAGGAATTGATACTTGTCCCTTGGTTCCATACATGTAGACGGAGTGGTTCATTGGTTCACTGGGCTCACTGATCCAAGGGGCGAGAAGGGTGACCAACTGTGTCAGCTTCTCGTTGCTGTTGAAATCAATCACCACAAACTTCTCGGCTCAGAACAATATAAATTTATCATCTTATAGTTCTGAAAGTCCTAAAACCATTGTCTTGTAGTTCTTGCCAGAAGCTCTGGGGGAGATCTGCTTCCTTTCTGCATCTTCAAACCTCTCACTGCCCCTGCTTCCGTTGTCATATCCTCTCTGAGTCTGACCCTCTGGCAATCTCTCAGTGATTACATCGGCCCCACCTGGAAAATTCAGGATTACCGCCCATCTCACCCCATCGCAAGGTCCTTCATTTAGGTCACACCTGCAAAGTCCCTCTTGCCGTGTTCACGTGTTCAGGTGACCTATTTACAGGTTCTGGGGATTAGGACACAGACTTCTTTGGGGGTCTGTCATTCAGCATGCCACACCAACCATCTCGCTTTGCTGGGGACTGCGAGCACTGCCAGGTCATGGAAACTTTAGTATTGACTTATTTTTGAGGGGTGGGGAGGGGCAGAGAGAGAGGGGGAGACACAGAATCCGAAGCAGGCTCCAGGCTCTGAGCTGTCAGCGCAGATTCTGACGCGGGGCTTGAACTCACCAGCTGTGAGATCACAACCTAAGCCAAAGTCGAAGCTTAACTGACTGAGGTGCCCAGAACTTTAGTATTGAAAGTAGGAAAGTTCCAGGCGAGCCTGGAGAGTTAGTTGCTCATAGCCGGGAGCCCTTGATTCAGGAAGATATTTCTACTGATTCAAGGGGAAGTAGAGAGGGAAGATGAACACAAGTAAGAAAGCTGTATGGGACACAGTGTTTTTCCAATAACATCCTTAGGGGGAAAGCAACCTTTAACCTTTAAGCAGGACCCGTCAGTGTGGCCGGCCTTCCAGCCTCAGCAGGAACATATCTCTACAAAAGGGGCCTTTCTCCCCCTGATGCCCTCTACTTGTTTTCCGTGATAAAAGCAAAGCTATTTCCTCGATAAACTACTTCAGAGACTGAATTATCTCTAAACAAGAAGGCTGTGTGGTGAACTTGTGTTCAAAAAGGTTAATGGTTAATAAAGTGTGAAATAACAGACATGTAGTTAAAAATAGAGCCTAATTCCATGCAAGTGACAGAAACCTGTCAAAAAAACCACGGTGGGATTTTTACATCACGCGTCTTCTGTCTTTATTCCCTCCCCCGCCTTCCCCNATGAGCCTCACTGAAGGGGAAAAAAGTTCATGCCATATTTTTACATATATATTTAGCTTTCTATTTCTGAAGAAATAAATAGAAAAAAAATCATTTCCATTAATGGGCGAATTCCAAGAAGTGTGGTTTGGAAAGAGTGGAGGGGGGGATCTGGGGAGCTTTTCCAGTGGACACGATTCAAATGGAGAGGCGGACTTCGGGGTGGGCTCCTGGCAGCCGGGACACATGAGAGAGACGTTGACCCCGGCATGGTGGGTCAGAAGTGACAGTCGTGGAAGGGAGGGTCATAAATCATCTCCTAGCTGTGAAGACGAAGGGACACAAATTCTCCTGAGCCAGAGGGAGTGGAGCAAATATGAGCAGAGGGGAACCATGCCACTCCACGTTTCTCCCTGACATCGGTTCAGGCTTGCACATAGAAGGGGCTGCAAAAGGCAGACATGTGGATGAAAATCCAGGCGTGCAAGGACTTCTGGGAAGCATTACCCTCCCTGGTGAATTAAGGCAGCCTGAGGTGTGTGCACCGGGGATGGGGGCAGATGGTGGGAGCTGACAGACTGTCAAGAGAACCAGACTATGTGTCCAGGGGAGCTGGACTCTGTGTCCGGTGCAGGACTGTCCTCAATCGGAGCCCCGCCCAGGCATCCACGCAAAGCGCACCTCTTCTTCAGTTCAGCCACTGGCCACAGAGACTGGGCGGAAGAACACCTCAGACCTGGGGACCCCGTGGTCATCGCCTGGGGAAATGTAGCCTTCCTGAGTCAGAGAGATAGGAGTAAGCAGGTGAAGAAAAAACCATGCTCTCCTAATCTCAAGAGGCTTCCTATTTCATTGCTTCTCTTGTAGTTAAGGGCACTGGGTGAGGAGAGGAGGGGCCATTGTGCTGGTGGCTGGACATCTTCTCAGCCAGTTCTGCTGAGGTGTGATGGGGAGAGTGTACCTGGCTGGCTGGGGGGCAGGGCTGGCCCGCTCCAGGAAGAGCTAAGCCAACTGCTCCCCATGGAGACTGAGTCAATAACTAGCCTGCACTTATTACAGGGGGCCTGCAGCTCACTCAGCTAGAGGGGACCGAGGAATAGCCCGGTTGGCTTCCATGGTCCCACTCATGGTCAATGTCAGAGACCATGTTCTCTTTTGTACTTCTTTCAGATTCAAGTGGGAAGCTCACTGGAACACCATCTTAAGGCTTAGACTAGACATCTCAGAGAAAAAGGACCCGGTACGATCCACTGTTTCGCCCACCCAGGGGAACGTTAATCATCCAGCTCTCTCCTTCCCAAGCACATTGGGATTGGAGGGGCTGGGAGCCGAGGGAGATCCAGGAAGGTGCTCCAGGTCTCATGGGGGAAGTTAAGACACTCTTAGTGATGAGGCATGAAAATGGTATCATTGCTTTTCAGGCAGAGAAAGCCAAGCTATAGAGCCTTCGGTGGGACCTGGAGACTTCATTCCTGACTCAGTCCATCTGCGGGCATCACCTCCCCCCGCCCCCATGAGTTTCTTTGTTCTGCTTTAAAATGTGGGTTTTACTATTATATGGGTGTGGCAAAGCCAACAGATTAAGTGACCATCGCCACCGAAAAGATACTGATGCTCACAGATCCCAAGAGGAGAGGATGTGCCATACAGGGGAGACACCAGTCAGGAGGTTGAGGGAGCTGGGGAAACACAGGCCAGAGCCTTTATTGTGGTTTCCGCAGGAAGGAAGTGGGCAGGCCGGATGAGCAGGCTTACGATTGGCCAGTATGAATACTTTCAGTGGTTCTGTGATGCAGGAGCTGTCTCTAGTGGTCTGGTACGGGGGCCCCCGGAGTGATTAGGGCAGGTGGATGGGGTGGGGACCGGTGGCCAGCAGGAGAGCCACACAGAGGGTGTGTTTGTGGTTATGGACTCTGAATTGGTTAGTTTGCATTTGAAAGGTGTGCTTTAGCGGACATTGTCTACTGTCTTTAGGCATTGGCTAACCCTGGGAGGGGTGACCCCTCGAGGGCCAGCAAGGCTCCAGATGGCCAAACATCAGAAAACAGAAAAGTAACAAGACACGGTTAATATACCTTCCTCCTCTCTACCGTCAGGACCCAGCCCGAGTCTCATCTGTTCTAGGAAAGCTTCCCAGGCCACCATCCCATTGGGATCATGGTCTCCCATGAAATTCTATAGCATTTTAATGTTGTTTCTGTTCAGTTTCATATCCATTATCTAAGCTACTGATTGGCTGTAAGCAGAGCATACTGTCCCTGCATCAAAAACCAAAGATCCTTGGAAGTGGGGACTATGTCTTTTACTTCTCTATGTCTCCCACAGACCTGGCACAGAGCCTTGAACATGAGAAATCCTCACTAAATTTTTGTTAAGGAATGCCCAAGTTTCCGTTTGCTGGGCCATAGGGATGGTTCTTTTAAAACAAAAACAATTTTAAATCCCCGAGCAGGAAGAACCCTGTTTGGTGTCTTCCTTTATGATCCAATAAACATTCTAAAATCTAAATTAAAAGAAAAACACGCTAAGTTTTAGAATGTGTACACATCCAGATCACCATTGTGAAACTCACAAACAGGAAAAATTCAGGCAGCTCCGGCTGTGAATACAAGTCAGAAAGGGTCACTTCTGATTGCAGCTGAAAAGGAAAAATGGAGTGAGTATCGATGCCCTGACCACAGTGTTTCCTCCACTAACTTTCTGGGAGAGGAGAGTAGATTACACTCATCAGCTTAGTTTCACTGAGTAGCCAGGAGGCAGATGAGACAAGTCTGTCTCATGAATTATTATTAATGGAGAAATCATCCGTGTTGTGTCTGTCCGAGGCTGGTGGGTCCAGCATAGGCTGTCAGGAGGGGAGATTTACCTGGTTTAAAGTGGTCTGCAATGAGTTGTGAGAGTGGATCCTCAGGGTGCTGAGGGCAGGAATCGGCATGACCGTGGGCTCCTCCTCTGTGGATATAGGAGCAAGCAGGGTAGGCCAAATGAAGGGCGGGTTGGACCTGAGTATAAAATGTTACAGGGATTTGGCTCTGCCTCTGGGGCAGAGCTGAGGGACAAAAATAGACCACATCTTGGGAAGCTTGGCATGAAATTAAATTCCAGGTCCTAGCTATAGCGTTGCCAGTAAACTACCTGCCAAAGTCCAGAAATGCCCTTATCATGCAAAGTGGAGGTGGTGGTGGCGTTGGGGAGGGAGGAGAGCTTCTTTTGCGGGCACCCTAATGTTGCCGGGGCTGCCGCACCTGTCTTTACGCCCTCACTATTCAAAATATAGTCTATAGACCAGCAGCTTTTGTCTCTTCAGGAGTTTGCTAGAAATGCTGACTCTCAGGCAGGGCCCGGAGTAATTTGAGGCCAAAGGGGATAGTTCCCTCCAGTGCAAAATTTAAGGCGGGGAACCCCAAACCTCAGTAATAGACACAAATAGTATTTTTTTAAAAAAATCAAAATTATTGCAAAAAGTCTATGATGAACAAAATAAGATAATTTTAAATGAAGACAAGATCTGACCCTGCACTTGAGTGATCCTGCCCCTCTCACCTCACCCTAATCCTGGTCCAGATCTCAGGCCCCACCCAGACCATTAGCATCAGAATCTACATTCTAACAAGATCCCTGGAGGATTCACATGCTCATCAAAGTTTGCGAAACACTGCTTTGGACAATACCTCGCAAGCCATTACAACCCCAAATCTTGGAATCCAGACAGCAACAAAAATGGAAGAGGCTGAGCAGAGATACAGTTTCAGAAGCACCCAGCCCCACGAGTTTGCTTGTCTTTTGCCTGGATTTATACACCACTGTCTTACAAACGGTGCCATGGTCTGTAGTTTGCTGTAAACTTTCAGAAAACATTTTATTTTGAAATAGTTACAGATTCATACAGATTCATCAGACGTTGCAAAGATAGTACAGAGAGTTCCCCCATGATCTCCACCCAGTTTCCCCTATTGGTTACGTTTTATGTATCTGTAGTGCAATATTGAAGGGAGGAAATTGACATTGGTATAAAGTGTATCTATAGTTATATGTTATCTTTTTTTTTTTTAATTTTTTTTTTAATGTTTTATTTATTTCTAGGAGAGAGAGAGAGAGACAGCGTGAGCAGGGGAGGGTCAGAGAGAGAGGGAGTCACAGACTCCGAAATAGGCTCCAGGCTCTGAGCTGGCAGTCAGCAGAGAGCCTGATGCGGGGCTTGAACCCACGAACCGCGAGATCATGACCTAAGCGAAAGTCGGACGCTTAACCGACTAAGGCACCCAGGCGCCCCATATAGTTATATGTCATCTTATCACACGTGTAGATTCATGTAACCAACACAATTAAGATACAGAATGAGTCTATTACCAGAAAGATCTCCCTGGAGCTATAGCTCTATAGCCATACCACCCCCTTTTACTGCCCCTACCCTACCCCTGTCCCTAACTCTCGGCCATCACTAATCTGTATAATTTCTGAGAAGGTTATGTAAATAGAATCATAGTATTCAACCTCTTGAGATTGGCTTTTTTCCCCACGCAGTATGATGGCCTAGAGATCCATCCTAATCATTGCCTGAATTGCTAGTTTGTTCCTTTTTTGTTCTAAGTGTTCCATGGTATGGAGATGCCACTGTTTGTCTAACAATTTACCTATTGCAGGACATTTTATTTATTTACTGTATTTGGTTATTATAAGTAAAGCTGATATGAAAAACCATGTGCAGGTTTTTATGTAGACATGTTTTTATTTCTCTTGGAAAAAGATCCAGGAGTACAATTCCCGGGTTATATGATTAAATGTAAACAGTTTTTTTTTTAAAGAAATTGCCAAACTGTTTCTCAGAGTAACTTGCCATATTACATTTCCACTAGCCAATATATGAGAAAACCAGTTTCTCCATCCCTTTATCAACGGTTGGTATTGTCATTACTTTTTCTTTTAGCCATTCTGATTGATGAATTAGTGATAGCTCCTCACGATCTTAATTTACAGGTCTCTGATGCTTAGTGCTATTGAACATCGTTCCATATGCTTATTTCCCATCCATGTGTCCTCTTTGGTGAAATGTCTCTTCATGTTTTTGCCCATTTTCTAATTGTATTGTTAGTTGGGCTTTTTTTTTTAAACTATTGAGTTTTAAGAGTCCTTTTAATATCCTAGACATGAATCCTCAAATATGTGGATTCTCCTGGTGTGCAACTTGGTTTTCCTCCTCTTAACAGGGTCTTTGACAGAGCAAAAGTTTTTAATTTTGTGAAAGTCCAATTTACTTGGTTTTTCTTTTATGCATCGTGTTTTTAGCATCATGCCTGAGTTTTCATCAAGCCGCGGGCCCAAAGATTTTCCCTGACATTTTCATCTAAAATTTTCTGTTCTACGTAATTTAAATGTATGATCCAGTTTGAATTAACTTTCTATAGGGTAAGAGATTTAGGTTGACTTAGGGTTTTTTTTTTTTTATTGTTGTTTATTTTTGTCTTTGGCTGTCCAGTTCTTCCGGCACCATTTGTTGAAAAGACCATCCTTCCTTTATTGAATTATTTTTACACCTTTGTCAAAATACAGTTGGCCATACGTATGTGGGGCTATTTCTAGACTGTATTCTGTTTCATTGATTTATGTGTCTGCCTCTCTGCCAATACCTCACAGTCTTGATTACTATAGCTATATAAAAAGACTTAAAATTTGGAGAGATTGATTTCCCCATTTTCTCATTAAAAAAAGTTTTAACTATTCTAGTTCCTTTCCCTTTCCATATACATTTTAGAATTATCTTGTCTGTATTTACACAAGAAAAAATCTTGCAGGAATTTTGACAGGAAGTGCATTTTATTTATATATTTGTTTAGAGATAATATCTTACTATGTTATGTCTTCTAATCCATAAACATGGTGTGTTTCTACATTTATTTAGATCTTCCTTGATTTTTTTTTAATCAGCATGTTGGAGTTCTTAACATAGAAGTTCTGTATATGCTTTATTATATGTATAATTAAGTATTTCTTTTTTGTGGTTATAAGTGGTCTTGTGTTTTTAATTTCAGTTTCCACATGTTTGTTCCTAGCCTAAAAAAATACAATTAACTTTCTGATATTGATCTTGTGTCTTATGGTCTTACTGAACTATTTATTAATTCTTAGAATTTCTTTGTAGATTTCTCAGGACTTCTTAGACTTTTATGCCATATGCAAATACAGATAGTTTTTTTCTTTTTGATCTCTATGCCTTTTCTTTTTCTTGCCTTCAAGTACTATATTGAATAGCAATGGTGAGAGCAGATGTCCTTGCCTTGGTTCCTGATTTTAGGGAGAAAGTATTCCATCTATTGCCATTAAGTATGACATTTGCTTTTAAGGTTTTTAAGGATGTTCCTGATGTTGAGGAAGTTCCCTTCTATTCCTCATATTCTGAGTTTTTATCATGAATGAATTTTGTCAACTGCTTTTTCTGCATCAATTGATATAATCATGTGAATTTTCTTTTTTATATTGTTAATTTGGGGAATCACATTAAATTATTTTTCAAATATTGAAACATCATGCTTGGAATACATGTCAATTGGTCATGGTGTATTATTCTTTCTATGTATAGCTGGATTCTATTTGCTAAATTTTGCTAATGATTTTTACATATTTTGTGCTCTTTTTGGTTTTGATATCAGTAATATTGGCTTCTTGAAATAAATTGGAAAGTGTTCCTCTTTTTCCTATTTTCTGCAAGAAACTAGACTTGTTTCATTTTTAAAATTTCAGCTTTACTGAGGTATAATTGGCATATAAAATTTAAGATATTTAAAGGGTACACTGCGGTGATTTGATAGACATAGACATTGTGAAAGGACTCTACGCATCTAGTTCATTAACACATCCATCGCTTCACATTGTTATGTTTTGTGTGTGTGAGGACATTTTAGTTCTACTCTCTCAGCAAATTTCAATTATACAATACGTTATTGAGATGTTGTGATTTATAAAAAGCGTATATCTGGTCGTCATCCACAGTTCCTGGTCCACAGCTCTCAAAGCCTTTGAAATAAGAGGAAGAAGAGCATATTGTGTTATAATATTTGGTCTCTTTTTCTCAGTTCCTGAAAATGCTTTAGAACCATAAAGGTGAAATGGTGGTCTTGTTATTCATAACAAACCCCCCTCCACCACTACTAGGGTTATGTTAATGAAGCGACTCTTGGAAACCACCTAAGGATGGAGACTCATGGCCAGGGGATCCAGCTCTAAACAGAAGGTTGGAACTTTCAGTCCCACCGCCTGATTTCTGGGGAGATGACTTGGGTTGAGATTAACTCATTAGCCATTGGTGATTGAGTCAATCAATTACGCCCATGTAATGAAGCCTCCATAAAATCCCCAAAAGGGGGGCATTAGGAGAGCTTCTAGTTTGGGGAACCAGAGTGCTTCCACATACCTTAATGCTGGATCCTAAACACCAGGAGGCCCCAAACTCTGCAAAGGCAGAGGCTCCTTTGTTTGGGACCCTGCCCTCTGTATCTTTTCATCTGGCTGTTGATTTGTGTTCTTTAATGTCCTTTGTAATACATTGAGTGAGTAAATGAGCTTCTGAGTTCTGTGAGCTTCTGGAGCAGATTAACCAAACCCAAGGAGGTGGCCGTGGGAACCCCTGATTTATAGCCAGTTGGTCAGAAGTATAGGTGACAACCTGGCCTTGCAATTTGGCATCTGAAGGGGAGGAGGCCGTCTTATAGGACTGAACCTTTAACCTATGGGGACGGGTACTATCTCTAGGTAGATAGTGTCAGAATTGAGTTGGATTGTAGGATACCTGCTAGGGTCTGGGAATTGCTTTGTTGTGTGGGAAATACACAGACACACACACATTTAAACTGGGGGCTAAAACCATTTTAGTTATCAACTGCAGTTAGCATGTTTTATTAGATCTATCGGTAGCTTTGTTTTTAATTTTTCTTTAAATGTTTAATAGAATTCCCCAGCGAAACCATGTGGGTATTAAGCACCTTTATAGTCAGGATTTGACTTGATTTTCATAGCAACCTTGCAAAGAAGGCATTTTACAGATATGGACGCCCAAGGCTCAAAGAGATGAAGTGGCTTACCCAAGATCTAGACGTCTTCTGATTCCAAGCTCAGTGTTGTTTCCACAAAACCACATTAGATGTCACTAGGCAGACTTTTCAGGCATTTGGAATCTCTTTGAGAAACAAGGAAAGAGACTAATCGTATCTATTCTTGGCCACTTGTATTTAGCTTGCTTGCCAGTTCTATCTTGCTAGACATTACATTCAAGTTAGGGGATAATCAGGCAACTAGTGAATTGCAGAGTATAAAACCTAGTACTATTAGTATAATCATAAAGTTACAGTCTACAAGATTGAGGACACATGTATTGACACCTCCATCGGCAAAGCCCCAGAAGCAAAGTGAACAAAAATGTCTGAAGAGAGAAGGAAATCCTGCTTTTTGTGTTTCCTGGGCCTCCTCTGGGAAGATTCAGTGGGTCCTCTCCCTCCTCCATCTCTCATTACCTGACCCCAAATTTCCCACTAGGAATGACTGTCTTGTTTAAGATATGATTTTTCATCACCTTCACTCTCCCTTCTGCGAATGAATGGTCTTCCAGCTCAGAGCACGTCACTTCCCTGTTTAATAGTCTTCCGTGATTCTCTATTGTCTATACTTCTCAACTTTATGGTTGTGGTCTATATACGTCTATGGTTCTCAAATTTCAGAGAATGGAAGAATCACCTGGGCACACTAATTGAAAATGTAGACTCTTAAGTCCTAACCCCAGAGATTTTGATTCAATAACTCTGGTCTAAGACCCAGAAATCTACATTTTAATAACCTCTTCCTGAGGATTCCAGTGTAGGTGGTCCAAGGAATATTGTTGACCAAATAGCAATCACTGGCGTAAAAGTTGTAGCCCTTGGCCTGGCTTTCAGGGCCTCCTGAAGTTTGCAACTTGCTTGGTGAATAGTACCGCTCCCTCACCCTCACCTCTACCAGGCCTCCTATAGACCAGCATAGTGGGTAAGGCTAAACCATTTGGCTAGAGTGAGTGCTTTGGAAAGGCAAACAATCTCTCCTGTCCCTTTTCTCCCTGTCCTTAACATCTCAACATCAGCACAAGTTGTTCAAACTATAGGTTGCCACACAATAATAGGTTCTGATCAGCTTTCTCATTTAAATTTATGATTGCTAGAATAGAATACATAGAAAATGTTAGTGTGCATTGCTATAGTTAACGGTATTGTAATAAATTTGTTTCAGTTAATTATACCGATACATGAGTATGTATTATGTCAGGATATAAAATCTATTTCTTACTGTGGGAGTACTACAGCAAGAACTTTGAAAGCCACAGCTATAGAACTCACCCAGTTTCCCTCTCATTGGATCCGTCAAGATAGGCGTCTGTTTCTTCATTATTGTGAACCTTTGGAGAATAATAAATACTCTTACCACATGATCCAGCCATTGCACTCTAGATATTTACCCAATCAAATTGAAAGCCATGTCCGTGCAAAAACCTGCACGTGAAGGTTATATCCCTTCTTTTTCACTATCAGAGAAAACTGGAAGCAACCAAGATGTCCTTCAATTGGTGAATGGATAAACAGATGGTACAAATGGATAAACAAATTGTGTTACATCCAGATAATAGGATACTATTCAGCAATGAAAACAATGAGTTATCAAGCCACTGAACTACATGGAGGAACCTTAAAAGCATACTGTCAAGTGAAAGAAGGCAGTCTGAAGAGGCTACAATGTGTAGGATCCCAACTGCTTGGTGTTTTGGAAAAGGCAAAAATAGAGAAATGATAAAAAGATCAGTGGTTACCAGTGGCTGTGGGGTGGGGTGGGGTGAGGAGGAGGAACAGGTGGAGCATCGTGGACTTTGAGTGTAGGGAAGCGATTCTCTATGCACCTGCAATGGTGAATACATGTCATTATGCATTTGTCAAAACCCAAAGTCGCTAAAACACAGAGTATCTCTTCAAGGACACTATGGCCTATAGTTAATTAATAATAATGCATCAGTGTGGACTCATCAAGTATAACAAATGTACTGCACTTACCCAAGATATTACTAATAGGGAAAACCGTGTTGGGGGAAGATAAGAAGGTGCAGGCTGAGTATATAGAACTCTGCATACTATCTGCTCAATTATTCTTTAAATTCAAAGCTGTGCTAAAGAATAAAGTCCTTTTTTTTTTATGAAACTAAGAGATTTCACATTGAAAGAAAAAAGGCAAATGTGATGAGAATTATTTTTAAGTTGTAAGAGAGCCAACAAGGAAATCCTGGAAACTTGCTTGTAAGCTACACAGCCTGCCTCGCCAGCCAAGATCCCCTTAGTCCCTCACCTGTCAAATAAATTCACACCACATTTCCTCAGCGGTACAAGCTCAACCTAACCCTGTTGGGTCTTCACGCTGAACCCCTTTGGAAGTAAGAACCAAAATTGTCATCCCCTTCCTGGTTTTCTAGATACTCTCGTGGAAATGAAATTGGGGTTGTCTGGTAAATTTGAAAAGGCAGCATCACGAATTCCTTCCAGAGGCAAAAAGGCTTTTTGGTGACTGAAGTTTTCTCAATCAACTATAATGATGGCTTTCCTGTTAATTCTCCCTAATTATGTAGAAGGCCTTTTAAGTTTGGTTTTTTTTTTTTTTGGTTTTTCTCTTCTGAGATGAGGCAATCAGCCGACCTTTCATATTGTAAGAAGGTGGTGGCAGTTACCTCTTTCTGCNCTAAGCGAAAGTTGGACACTTAACCGACTAAGCCACCCAGGCGCCCCTTGGAATTTCTGCAAGTGATCACAGGTGTAAATTCCAATCTGTCCCTGGAGTGGCTTTCAGTGAGTGAGGTGGTCGTCCTAAATCCCTCTAAGCTATGCACTCGCCCAGCAGAGGACATTTGCAACGGGATGAATCCCTGGAGTTGTAAAGTCTTTTGCTTTGGGGGCTAGAGTCTGGCCCTATAACCTTTTTGAATCACCAACATAACTTTGAAAATAGTCACTTTCCATTTAACTATTTTAAATGTTTTGCTGATTTCTGAGAGAGAGAGAGAGCGAGCGAGCAGGGGAGGGTCAGAGAGAGAGGGAGACACAGAATCTGAAACAGGTTCCAGGCTCTGAGCTAGCTGTCAGCACAGAGCCCAACACGGGGCTCAAACCCACGAACCGCGAGATCATGACCTGAGCCGAAGTCGGATGCTTAACGGACTGAGCCACCCGGGCACCCCTGTCACTTTCCATTTAAATGGCAAGAAAGCCATAAGGACCTAAGCCCTAAAGAGAGGCGATATATTGATTTTAATGATCACCTTTAATCCACACCTTTCCTCTTTATAACATGTGGTTTTCTTCTCTTCATTAGAAAGAGCCAGGGATTATCTGCACAAAACGGGAAGGTTTATTGTGATTGGTGGCATTGTCTCTCCTGTCCACGACTCCTATGGAAAACAGGTGGGCTCCTCCATCGCCCTCCCTTTCTGACCTAATGGCTCCTGCTACCTTCGCTGCCATCTCCGCTTCACTCCCCAGAAACACAGGATGCCCGATAGTTGGCGTCCTGCTCCCGTCCCTGGACCGCAGTCAGACCTGGGCGGCTGGGTGCCGGGCAGCAGCTGGCAGGAACAGCTGCCCATGCCCAAGCCTGGTGACTGAGCGCAGCGCCAGGCCCAGTCAGCACTCATTAGCAGCGGAGCAGGCGCACCCGCTGGGGGCCAAGTGTGACTTGGCACGTGTGCCAAACTGGCAGCTGGTGATGGGCTGGGCAAGTCTTGCCCGGATTTTAGGAGGAAAAGGCCTATCTATGCCTCTTACGATCAGGTTTAAAATTCCTTTCCTTGCCGCTCCCAGCTGCCACGTGTCCCAGAAAATCAAGGGGCCCTCCTGCATTTCCATCCCCCTCCGTCCCCAGATACACCGTGGTGGGCTCTGGGGAGGTTGCCGACCAGCCAGCTTGAGCCTTGAGGCAAGGCAGTGCTTGTGGGGTTCAGTCTCATCCCTGTGCTGGGCACGAGTTGGCTACTTCATCCGAGAGGCCCACCTCCTGACCCGGTCAGGCTGATGGACTTCCGCGCCCTCCATCCCCTTTTCTTTCCCCTCCGCCCCTTCGTGTGTGTTTCTGCGGCAGATGGACTTGCAGGGGGGCCGCACCCTCCTTCCCTGTCACCACTGACAAATGGCTGCCCTTGAATAACGCGCCAGCTTGGGATGGCGTCTCAAGGGCGGCTTGGGGAGTGGAGCCAACCTCCCAGTGATTGTTCTGTTGCTCCCCAGGGCCTGGTGTCGAGCCGGCATCGTCTCATCATGTGTCAGCTGGCCGTCCAGAATTCCGACTGGATCAGGTAGGGCTGGCCTGGTGTGTGTGGATCACGTGGGTGGCCCTGGGCCTCCCTGGGGGTGAGTGCAGAAAGAGGAGGAGTCCCTCAGCCATTTGGACCCCACAAGGGTGGGGAGGCCAGGCCAGACGTTAGTCCCCTAGCGGGGACTGTCAGAGATGGTCCACCTGAGAGCTCTGTTTTAACCAAGCCATAGCGCCCACCAAACTGAGGAGGGAAACTTCAGTTGTTCTGGCCTGGGACTTTTGGATCCAGGAGTATTCCGGAAGCATCATCGTATTTGGGGTGAGGCCTGGCCAGGAGATCCGAAACGCCTCTTCGCTTTCCTCCCCAGTTGCTTCCTGTGAACTCCACCTCTTAGGGCCCTGGCTATTTCTTCTTCTAGAACTCGGGTTCCCTAGGCTCCAGGCTGACCTCGGCACAGAGGCACTGCCAGCCACTGCCAGCCGGCGCTCAAGGCCTTTCCCTCCTCTTTGGCGCACAGTTCTCACCAAGATGACAGACACGGTTACCGGCTTGCAGTGTAATTAAAGGGAGCCTCCACTAGTTATGCTATTTACACTCCCCAAAGTTCCTATGGTTATCATTTGCATGAGAAAATGGCATTAAAAAAAAATAATGGCATACCATTTGTACTATAACCCCCCTCCCCCCGGAAAAAACAGGCAGCACCTAGAGGTTTCCCTGAAAGGAGGGAAATGAAGGGAGGCTGACCTCAGAATGAGAGGGAAGAGATGGGCTGGGCTAGAAGAAGCGCAGCGAAAGGAAGTGACAATAATAATTAAATAGTGATCCTTGCCATTTGTGTGCAGTGATTTGTGTGAGAAAAACACTTGTCCTTTATAGACTATGTCATCCCCGAAGATGTAGTTTAGGTAGGGAGACAGCTGCCTTCTCTCTGGTGAGAGACCGGCCCGGAGAAGTCGAGGGGTTTGAGTGTGTACTGCACATCTGTCGTCAAGTCAGGGATAGAAGCGAGGCCTTTTCACATTGTGGCTCCTGATCTCCTGGAGAAAGTGGGGTCCAGTGGGGAAAATACTGGGCAGGAGGTCGATCCTGTTTGGATGTGATTAGAAGACCCTGAAATAATTGCCTCATTCATTCATGGAGTATTCACCCCGCACTTCCGGCCTGCACCGCGCTGCTCTAGGCACTTGGGGAAAGGAAAGGCAGAGTTCCAAGAACTGAGATCACTAGTGAGGCTCAGGTAGCTCTAGAGATAAGGGCGGGGCCCCCAGCCTTGGCCAGTCTGGTGTCTGCCTGTCTCAGGGGAGGCGGTGGTCAGCGGGACGGGAGCCTGATACACCAGCTGAGTCTCAGCGGTTTTCAGTTAGTGAGATCTTACTGCTGGGAAGCTTAGGTGCATGGGCCTGGGGGGAGGTGGGCAGGGAATGCTCAACTGCTAAGGAAATGTTTGCGAAATATCCCAATTTAGCAGTTCATTAAGTTGGCAATTAAGCCCGAATGCTGCACCAGTCTGAGGCTGGATCCCTGCTCATTTCACATCCTCGCGTACAGGAGGGCTGGACCAGCGTGGGGTCTGTGCCGCTCAGTCTGACTGGCCCCCTCCATGCCCGTGAGGCCCCCACCTGCACAGGGAGGCAGACAGGGCCCGATCCCCCAACTCAGGTATCTACAGCCTCCACTCGATGAGAGCCTGGCTTTGAATCCTGATCACAACCCTAGAAGGCCCAGAGGAGAATTTCCATCTTGCGGATGAGCATGACAGCGAGACGCTTTGTAGATAAAACTCACCGGGACCTTCCAACAACCCCATAAGAGAGTTAAGGTAGTGATTTTACAGGTGGGGAAAGTGAGCGCCAAAAGACAACACAGCTTTCCCAAAGCCCCCTACTCCTCTGGTTTTACAGAGGGGGAAGCTGAGGGCTAGGAAGGTGTTCCAAGCCCACATTTGTTCCAATTTGGGAACTAAGCACACGATGTGATCCGGTCTGCTAGGCGGCCCGAGCTGCAGTCTCTGGAAGGAACTATTAAGGAAAGAGCGTTGAGAACGGAAACCCAGGGAAACTTCTTTCTGGTTCTGGCAGGGTGGACCCGTGGGAGTGCTATCAGGACACCTGGCAGACAACCTGCAGTGTGTTGGAACATCATCGGGACCTCATGAAGGTGAGCCGGGCTGGCGAGGGGCGGGTGGCCCCCGAAGCCAGGCGGGCTGGGTCAGGGTGCTGCTGCTGGCCTACTGACCTGGTTCAGTTTCCTGCTTCCCAGCCAGCCATGGGGGAAGCCAGGCCCTGAGCAGCAGGAAGGAGGGCAGCGAATTTGGAACCCAAGCATCACCAGAGCCTGCTCCCTGCCCCATCATGCTTCCCCTGCTCAGTATGAATCGGGGTGGTTTCCATCTTCCGACAGCAAACCCAAAGTGAGATTAAGGAGACCCCAGTGGGAAGACTTCAAGGCAGACAGTGTCCTGACTCGTGTAATATTAATGGATAAAAAAAGAAGCACAGAGAGGTGAGCCAACCTATCTGGGGACACACAGCTGCTGCCCAGTGGCTTGTGCCCAGGTTGTAGGGACTGAAGAGCCGATTGCCAGGTTAGAATGAGTCCCCAGCCAGCCAGCAGCACTGGCCAGATATGCAGAAAGCACCCTCCCAGATCAATGCCAGCCCATTGATGGATGAAGAGCAGTGCCATCCGTAGAAGCCTGACCGGCCAAGATGCAATGGACCCCGCTCACCTCTGCTGGTATGGCCGCCATGCCCTCCCCAGCCCCAAACCACAGCCCAGGGGGCATTCTTCTGACTCAGGGAGCACCTCTGTCCACCTGTGTTTTCTGTCAGTGGCGGCCAGATCCTTCTCCTTGCGGAGCTGTCAGCAAGCCCCGATCGCCTCACACTCCACCAACCATGCAGCTGTCCTTCCTTTTAATAGTGCTGGAGTTTAGGGCTCCTGACCAGCCGGGGAGTTAGGAGTCAGAGGAGGAGGGAAAGGGTCCAGCTGACTGTTGCTCCATCTATTAGATTTGTCCCTCTCGGACTTGAAGAAAACCCACGTTCCCTTCCTTCTATTTTCAGAACCCTTCACGCACATCCTGAGTCTCTTCCGGTCCCCTTGAAAGAGACAGGGTGGCCCTGATTTGCTCCTCTGTGAGGGTCTCAACAACAGCAGGAAGAAAAGACATCGCGTCTTACTGTAGAAGGGTGTATCAGTCAGGATAGGCTAAGATATACTGTGGTAACAAACATTCTTAAAAGCTTAGTGGTTTCGCATAAGTTTATTTCTCACACTAAATGGCAGCTCGGGGCGGGGGCAGCTGGGGGGCTGTGCTCCTTCTAGTCATACAAGAGCCTCAGGCTCCATGATGGAATGGAGGAATTGGGGACCCTGCACACATGCCTGAGACCTGGCTCTACCAGCCAGGAAGCCTGGCTGCTATTTTGCCGTCTAAATGCCTGGCCTTCCAGAACCCTCCCTTTGTTACACACACCCAGAGGCCAGGAGTTCCCAGCTGTTGCAGTGACGGGCACAGGTGGGCAGAGAATGTAAGCCCCGCCTTGGAGCGGGAGCTGGTAAGTCCCCAGCTCTCTAGTTCTAGCCTCGGGCCGAGTTCCTGTTGGAGAGGCTGGCGCAGGGCGTGCTTCCCAGGTGACTCAAGGCTGTGCTCGGAAAGGCCCCCGAGGAGCCCGGAGGGCTGATGAGGGCAGCACGTGGCTTGCGGCCGGTCCTGGTCTTCTCCCACCTAGAATGAGTCCATCGGGCCGACCGGTGCGGGGCGGCGGGAGGAAGAAACTCTTCAGCTACCAGACCAGTTATTCAATGAGAATGGGGCCTTTTCTCTTCTGGAGGTGAAATAATACTGAAAAGGAGGCAGGCTGGCCCTTCCACTCCGCCAGCCGCCGCTGGGCAGAGAATCCCACACAGCAGGAGGGGGAGACCCTGCTGTCCTGGCCTCAGCTGGCTCCCACACGTGACTGGGTGCTGCTGTGACCTCCTCCTGTCGGGAGCACGACAGAAGGGACAGGTCACCCCACAAAATAAATGTTGGCCCTTCCGGGGCTCTGAAGGACCCCGAGCTGCCCTGCTTGTGTGGAAGGGGCCCCTTCTAAGGGTCACCGCGGCCCTGGGGCCCTGGGGCCCTGGGGCTCCTCTGGCCTCAGGACTCTGTAATGCAGAGTGATGGGCTTTAGGGAAGGGGCCTTGAATCAGCAATGGCCCTTGTGAAGCTAAACAGATTGAAAACCCATCCTTTGTTTCTCAGCTGCCCAGCCAAAGGCCCTCCCCCCCACAGCGGGGAAGGGGGGGTGCTTCTGGGTCAGCTGTGAAAAATGCTGCCTTATCAGCTCTCAGGCTCTCTGCTCTGCGGCACCAGAGGGAAGCAGTGGGCCAGATAACACAGGACAATGGCGAATACACTCAGAATTTCCGTTTGGCTCTGGAATGTGTATTCACACTGGCAGGGAGCGCAAGGGTGCCCAGAGCCCCGCCCCCTCTTCCTGCAACACAAACACAGCCTGCTCCGCCTGGCACGGCTCGCTGGCTCGGCCCCCTCATCCGCAGCTCTGGCCTGGGGAGGCGGCAGGTGGTGATAGTGCTGGTGTCCTTCTGACGTTTCCCAGGCTCACATGGCCCTGTTGCAGACATGACCTCATTTGAGCCCCGCGAAGCAGGCGGGGAGAGCAGGTAGGCACGTTACACCAGAGGTTACGACATCGGCTGCCGTGGGCCAAATCCTCCGTAGGCAAATGCTTTGCAAACGCTCACGTGTGTTAATTATCCCACAACCCGGAAAGGCAGCTATGTGGCCGGTCCATGGTCAGCTCTTGAGCTGAGGTTCAAGAGAAGTTAACTATCCAAGGTCACGTATCCAAGAGAGGGTAGAGCTCAAACCTGAACCAGTGTCTGTGCAACAGCACATCCCATGCTTTTGCAGCACGGGGCTGTCCTGCCTCTGGCCAGCCTGCTGCAACCCGGCGGTGCGGCTGGGTCTAGAACCCACCCTCACACCACCACCATGCTCTCCTCAGCCCCGAGTGGCCTCCCTGGAACAGAGGAGCAGATGAGCATTGGGAGATAATCAGGAAATGCTTTTCGTAAGTAGCTTGGCTAATGACACTGACCTTGCACCTCTCCCTTTCTCCAGCGGGTGACTGGCTGCATCCTCTCCAATGTCAACACACCCTCCATGACGCCTGTGATCGGACAGCCCCAAAATGAGACCCCTCAGCCCATTTACCAGAACAGCAATGTGTCCACCAAGCCTACTGCAGGTAGGGGGACATGGATGTGGAGCTGTGGTTCTCAAACTTCAGAAGCACCTGGAGGGCTTGCTGAAGTCCACATCACTAGGCCCTTCCCCAGAATTTGATTTATTAGGTCTGGGAGGGGGAGAAGAATTTGTATTTTTAACAAGGTGATGAGGATGTCCTGATCCTTAAAATAGAGCATCAGAGAGAAATAGTCACAATGAGAGAGAGACCCAGGGAGACAGGGTGGGTGGTGTGCATTCCCCACCCACCCCCCGCATTTAAATATAAATATAATTGCCTTGACTGGGAATTAAAGATACAAAAGGCAGCATTTTTCTCTGCCTTTTCTAAGGGGATTGAGGATCTTGCCCAAGGTCGCACAGTGAGGAGGTAGCCGGACTAGGAGTCAGACCCAGGGTCTGAGTTCAGAATCCCACTCTCTTAGCCACCTCTTCAGTGGCAGAGAGCAAGGGCTTCAACATTTACTCAACACCTGTTACTGTAGGCCTGGACAACGTTCAGTGCTTTCCACAGATTCTCATTGAATGCAGTAATTCTGGGATATAGAGATTATGTTCCCATTCACCAAGAGAAAGCTGAGATTCAGAGAGGGTGAGTGGTTTACCAAAGGTCACACAGCTCAAAAGTAAAAGAGCCAGAATTCATATTCAGGACTATCTGATCCCAAGGTCCATGTTTTTTTTCTAATATATATGTATATTTTTACCAGACCAATTGAAAGAGATAGATCCTGGTATCACTTTTCAAGCCTAGAGAGCATAGCTGTTATGTTATTAGTCTGTTACAAACAGGGTAGCCACAAAGAGCCAAAATTTCATAGGTCTCATGTGGGGGCTCAGAAGAATTTTCTGGATTACAGCCCAGCAAGATCATCCAAAACCAGATCCCTCTCAGCCAGAGTGGGATGTTTGATTATTATAAAGTCTGTCTTCATGGGAAGGAATGAAGGCCAAGGCTCATATTAAAAAATGAAAAAAGCCAGTAGCCTCTATGCCTTTTAAATGCAGACTATGATCCAATTCATGCAAACATAGCTGCAGAATATATATATTTGTTAAGGGAGGAAAGGAAATAATAATATACCAATATGTTAGTGGTGGTTATCTTCAGGGGTGGGGTTATGGGTGTTTTTTATTTTCCTCTTCTATGTTTTCCAACTTTTCAACATGGAATAATAAACATGAGCAGAAAATAGATTCCAGTCTAGGCTGAAGATGACTGTGCCTTGGACTGCAAATGAGAAGGAATGTTTGCTGTCATATTTCTGTTCTTTGTCTCTACCCTCCTGCCTCCCACCGCCCGACCCCTGCCCCCCTCCAGTGCAACCCTGTTGTTTAAGTGACCCAAGCGCTGGGCTGTAAGTTGTGAGTGGTTCTCTCCCTCTGTCCCTGTTGTCTTGCTCTCTCCCGTAGCCAAGATCCTGGGGAAGGTGGGAGAAAGCCTAAGCCGGATCTGCTGTGTCCGCCCGCCGGTGGAGCGCTTCACCTTTGTGGGTAAGGGAGTAAGGACCTTCCTTCCCGGTCCTGTCTCTTCTGGGCCCCCTCCCTTCATTCATTCCGCAGACACCTCCCCGCACCTGCCGCGGGATGACCATTTATAAAGCAGTGATGGAGAGAAAACAGTGGCAAACAGGAATGTCCCCAGGCCTGCCGTCCAGGGCAGTTAGGGGAAACCCAGACATGTGACCCACCTGGCCTCGGGCTGTGGGGAGACTCAGTATATCAGGGATATACTCATTTCGCATCTCCCACACAGAATGAAGCCACATGCCGAAGAGTTTCCAGGGCCCGGACTCCCCCGTCAGGTCTTCCCAGCTCCCGCAGGGCCTGCGCTCTTGCCGATAAGCTACGAACACACACGATCGTTCTTTAATTTTCTGTTTCTGGCTGTTCCCTCGAGGACTCAGCAGGGATGAGAATATCCGAAGTCCGTGGGGCTCTTTCAGCGTCCCCCAGTCCAACTCTGCAGAAGAGCTGAAGGCCCAGACCTCATTCTTTTGACTCTTTGGGGCTGATTTCTGCCACTCCTGAGGTTTCCGTTTTCTGGCATCTTGAAAAGGAACTAAAGGATGGCAGAGGAGGAAAGGAGACAGGGGACCAAGGTGACACCTCTGTTGTTCAGTGCGCACCGTGAACTTCCATGCATTGCACACTTAAGAGCACAGGTCAAAGTCTCTTTCTTGTCTTCCACGGGCATTTGCTGTATCTGCCACATGACAAATCTCAACGTGCTCAGTCTTGCTTGTTCTTTGAACCTCTCTAAGGAGAGAGGGCCACCTCCTTGTGACTCTGAAAGCTGTCTCCTGAGGTTTAGAGGACATTGCTTTTGTGAACTACCTCCCTAAAATAAAGAAACAGAAGGTGCTCAGCATGAGCGGGTTTGTGTTCGTCATTGGCTTCCCCCAGAGAAGCTAATTCTTAAAGTGTCAGGGACGTGAATCCCTGCCCTGGACTGTGAGGAGATGCCCCCTCTCCATATTAGGCTGGACTTCTCTCCATTCACTGGACTCAGAGGCCCCCCACGCAGGGGGCAATGGGCCCTTACCCCCACCTACTCCATCCCAACCCACATACTCCTGAGGAGGCCCCTGGGTGGACCGTGTGCTGCGCAGCTTTAAGTCCGTTCCCTAATGCTTCTCCGTCCCTCTTTCCTCCCTAGACGAGAATGCCAATCTGGGCACGGTGATGCGGTACGAGGAGATTGGTAAGTGCGGCTGGAAAGGCGTGAACACTCCGAGCCTCCTGCCTCCACGGGGGCAGAATGGGGGAGGGGAGAGGCTGGAATCCCCAGGGTTCTGTTTGCAGTATGGTCTCCTCTCCGAATGACTGTTCCAAGCCAGATCATGCTTTTGGTTATCTCCCATCTGGCCAGCCCCCAGGGTGGGTGACTGGACGGGTTGGCAATTTTGCCTTCAGAGCCTCCTCTCCCTCATCCGAACTATGTGGACGTTAAGCTTCAGTTCCAGCCAGAGAGGCTGCTCTTTTGTCCGTGACATTGCAGGAGACAGAAGAGCTCCCCTGTCTTCCTTATCTTCTTCTTGATTTTGTGAGCTTGGGGGGCAAGGAGCAGAGGAGGTTGAGAGCCACCTCCACACCCTCCCCCCCACCCCCCAGTCTCGGGTAGAGGTTAAGGCATCCACTGTCTGTATGAGGGCAGGGGTGTGTGGGCCCAAGGCCAGACCAAGGTGGGGTGGCGGCTACACCGAGCTGTCAGATGGGAAGGAGCTGACCCGTCGGTGGGAAGGAGCTGAGTCCTGCGTAACCCTGAGGAGGAACCCGGAAAACTGAATTCTTTCCAAGGTTCCAGAGTGGGTGAGAGACACAAGTGTGTGAGGCTGAGGAAGGAACAGACAGGTGCTTGGACGGAGCTGGTGTTGGTACAGTACCAGGGGACAGGGAGGGTCAGTGACAACTGGGATGCTTGGTGCTCTAGCAGGAGGGGCAGCCTGGTGTCCAGCAGACACAACCGACCAGCCGCGAAGATCCTCGAAGCCATCCCTTCCTGGTGTTCCTCTGTCTAGGGCTGAGGGTCAGGCGCTCCTGCCGTGACCTTGGGAGCCTAACATTGTGCCTGGAGCGTCAGGTTCCCCTCCCGCAGGCCCAGCAGATGTGACATCAGTTTCAAGGGCCTCTAGGGGTCACGTCCTCTGATCTGGGGAGCAGCGTACCTGAGTTAGTGCCTACTGTTTTGTTAGAACCATTTCTAAGAGTTTCAGGAATTGGGCAAACTGGTTGTTAAATGCAGCCAGTACCAAAAATTAAATTATATTCATTAGTGAATAAATTGTATGAACAACAAAGATAGCAGCTATTCAAAGCGCCTTGCTTCTGAAGTATTTTCTGTATTTTAATGGCCTTTATTTACCAGCACTTCACGGTCTTAAAAAGAGGCCACACAAGCCCCAAACACCCCCGAAGCAAGGAGGAGAGCACAGTCTTGCACCCCTGACTCCTCCTGCATTTCCACTCCAGCCCGAGAGCTACCTTCCCGGGGAAGCCTTTTATTTTTATTTTTTTAAATTTTTAATGTTTATTTGTTTTTGAGAAAGAGACAGAGACAGAGTATGAGTGGGGAAGGGGCAGAGAGAGAGACACACATACACACAGAATCCGAAGCAGGCTCCGGGCTCTGAGCTGTCAGCACAGAACCTGATGCGGGGCTCAAACTCACCAGCTGTGAGATCATGACCTGAGCCGAAGTCGGACGCTTAACCGACTGAGCCACCCACCCAGGCGCCCCCTGGGGAAGCCTTCTTGAGCAGCCAAGCTCAGAGCAATCTCTAGACTTTTAACTGTATTCAATGTATGTTTCTCTGGCTCCTTGTTCCAGAAAGAACTGATGGTGTCCAGCTTCAGCCGCCACTTTGGCGCTTTCGCCGCACCCAGGGCTAGTGTGCCGGGAGCTCCCAGTGCTGCAGAGAGGCAGCGCAGAAGGTTATTTGCACAGTGAGCTGCGTGGCCAGCCCCCTCAAGCTCCTGACCTCACTGCAGCCTTGTGGGGGTCAGGGCCAGCCTTAGCCCATCTCACTCTTCTTTCCAAGAAAGAAAAGCTGGGTGGCCACAGCCGTCAGGACAGATTCAGGGCCTGCTGTGATACAGGTGGCCCTTGCCTCAGTGTGCAGGGAGCTGGAAAGGGCCCCAGGGCCTGGGCTTCACATAGCCAGGATTCCTGGGAAGGGAGGGTGGCGGGACAGTGCTGATCTCGCCTCCTGGCTCTGGATCCCTGGAGGGGGTGAGCTGGGGAGGAAGGTGGAGCAGGGAGGAGGTGGGAGGAGGCTGCTCTGCCTCCAGACTGCTGTCCTGGGAGCGCCCTGTGGCTCACGAGTCCCCTTTCTGAAATCCCCTCGCACCTCACGAGAAAGAAAAGGCCACTTTTCTCTTAGCTCAGGTAGCACATAGGGCTTCATTTCCATGTTCTGCTCCTGGGGGCTGCCCCAGACCAAAGGCTTTGTGGGCTGAAAACGGGCGCATTCACCTCACACAATAAACCAGGAGAAATCGCTGCTGCCCCCCAGCGGCCATATGTGGGACCCCAAGCTCCGCTAGGGCCTCTGGTCTGTGACAAACGCATCTGTTCTGGTCCTGCAAGAAAAGGTGGAGGCCCCACTTTTTACCGGTCTGTGGTTTGGCTTAAAAAAAAAAAAAAAAAAAAATCCAGGGGCGCCTGNACATTATACTCAAGCGGGAAAGTTTGGTTCCTGGCTTGGGAATAGAAGAGAGATTCATTTCTGTGGCTGTAGAGCAGGCCTTCTCAACTGAGGACCATTGACATTTGGAAACAAACGGTTCTGTGTTGTGGGGGCTGCCATGTGCATTGTAGGATGTTCGATGGCGTTTCTGCCCTCTGAGCACCTGATCCCAGGAGCACACCCCTCTCCCCCATTTGACAGCCAAGTTCAGCTCCCCCCACCCCTGCCATTCAGAACCACAGACATGGAGAGAGCCACTTCCTCCAGACAATGCCACCTGACTGAAATTTTAGGCAATCAGGGTTATAGAGCTGCAGCTTCTTTCTCTTCCAGCAGAGGACTGCCCTGGAACTCAGTGGTTCCAAATGAGGCATGGGGGAAAAATAGGATCCCAGGAATGAGCCGAGTCTGGCTCCTCCCAGCCTTGCGAAAGCTGGTTCATCTCCCCAGACAGGGAGTTGGAAATCCCATGGCATAACATGGAAGGAGGGAGACACCAGTGACTGGGACAAGCACTTTCCCCAGGACCCCCATGCTGCAAAAACAAAGGCCATGATTGTCAGCACAGCCGCCCCAGTCTGCCCGGAAGGCTCTTAGCAGCTTGTCTGCATGGCCTCTGTGGTCGGCTTGTCTGCTGTTCACTTACTCAGTACATCCTGAGTGCCTACTGTGTGCAGGTCATTCTGGCAGGCTGTGGGGATGGGAGACGAATTAAGGTCCCTGCACATAAGCGGATGATTGGGCTACAGGCTGGCTTGGAGAAGAGGAAAGGAGAGGCTGCAGGAATATTTAGGAGTTAAGACCCCCCCGGGGATGGGCTGCACCGTGGGACAATGAGATACTGGCACTGTCATCAGCTCAGCAGCCTTTCTTTTTTGTACCATCTGGAGACTCCTGCAGCGGGGACAAGTTCACCTTCTGAAAGTCCTTGTCAGGTCCCCGAGCAGACTGTGGGGTCAAAGGCAGGCAGCCCTACCAGGCGTCTCTCAGCCTCAGGGTCCAGGGAAGCAGTGGTTTCTGGAAGGCTAGGAGCAGGGCTGTCTCACGGTTTCAGGCAAGGTGTCCAGGGCCGCGGCCTCTTCTTGGAGGGCCCAGGAGGCCTAGGAACGAAACACTCCACACTGAGTCACACCCTGGCGGAGGTCTCTCCCTCCCTCAAGTGTTCTGAGAATCTCAGGATTCTTTTCTCCCCATTGCTCAAGGTTAGTTTGCTGCCCGTGTTGGTGAGCCTTGCTGGGATACTTTAGGAGGGAAGGCAAAGAGATAAGCAGGAAAGTCCACCTGGGAGGGGGGCAGGGATGGGCTGAGCCTTCGCTTCTCAAGCCCTTTGCTGAGGACGGTGGCCCCGTAAAGAGAGGACATCTGATTCATTCAGCTACCGCATGGGTACACACTCAGTGTTCCCTCAGACCCCATCGTGTTGGCATTTGTGATGAAAGACAAAGCCTGCATAATGCACAGCGGCAGAGAAGCCGAGCTCTGTTGACACTGGAGTTCGATATGGAGCAAAAGAGAGCGCCCCTTCGACCTTGGATAAGGTACAGAGCTGGTTCCATCCCTGTTAGGATGACCGGCCATCCTGGTTTAGCACAGAAAGACCTGCGTCTCCAGAAACCCCTCAGCACCCGGCAAACTGAGACCCTGCCTGAATGGGTAACTCCTCCCACGGGGGACAAGAGTGGTCTGTAAATGAGCCCGGGGGAGTGGCAGGCAAAGGCTTCTGCACTGTACACCCCGTGGTGCCGGAGAGCCTGGAAGAGCCGAGGGGGGAGGGTGGGTTGGAGCCCCAGAAATCGCTGACTTCTGTATTTCTCAGGGGAAAGGCTGGGAGTCTCCATTTACCCTTTGCAAACTTTGTTCCCCTCCCCAGAGCTGCGGATCTTGCTGCTGTGTGGCAGCGACCTGCTGGAGTCCTTCTGCATCCCGGGGCTCTGGAATGAGGCAGATGTGAGTAGCAGTGCTAGGGCAGCACCGCACACAGCTGCCGCGGGAAGGGTGGGGAGGGTGCACTGGGTTTCGGCCTCTGCTCTTCCCTCCTCCCTACCGCCTCCCCTCCCCACCCCCACCCCAACCTGAGTTTCCCATCTCCTCGAGCTCCCAGAAGGACCACCATTCACACCACTATGGGAGAAAATTCTCACCTACCCCAGGCTTTATCTCTGACTGTATTCTTACACTCGCTCCTCCTCATGCTTGCTCCTTAACGCCCCTGGGAAGAAAGCAATCAGTCACAGAATACCTTCTCCAAGCAGTACTTGAGTGTGTGTGTGTGTGTGTGTGTGTGTGTGTGTGTGTGTGTGTGTGTGGCAGAGGCAGTAGTTGGGGGAGGAAGGGATTTTAAAAAGCCTTTATCCCTTTGAGATTGCCTTGTGTTTTGTTTTCCTTTGATTCCTTTTGAAGGGGTAGTAAATACCACCCTAGAATTCCCTCAACAAGAAAAAAGGGGTCAGGAGGGGAGGCGTGAATGGCAAAAGGTCAGTAGGATCCTTCTGGCAATTGACTGGGGATAGAGGGAAACAGGGAGTTAAACTTGTGCCACTTAGAAGCTGAATCGACTTCTTTTGTTGCCAGATCTGATGGTGATGGCCATAAACCAGCTAATTCATTAGTTACTCAGCCTTCATATGTACATTCGTTCTTGTTCTTCTGCTGATTCATTCATTGAATAGCCTGAGCTATTGCTAGCTCTCAATTCCAGAGCCCTGTGCAAGCTGGATTCTCAAGGCAGTAATTCCAGACCCGGCGCTTTCTTTATTAACTTGTTGCGTGACCCCATGCAAAGCACTCGGCTCTTGGGGCATCAGTTTTTTCCAGTTTTATTGAGATAGAACTGATATGTAACATGGTATTAGTTTAAGATGTACAACGCAATGATCTGAGATATGCACATATTACAAAATATTATCAAAGTTAACATCACAGTACAACTTGGTTGTGTTTTTTAAATCTGTAAATCTACAGAATGTTATCTATCACATTCCAGCATTTTTTTAAATATGCAACACAGTCCCTACCGCTAAGTATCAGGTGGCAAGACATATACCTATGAAATTGTTCATGTGCAGGTATATATATCTCTGGAAAAGAGAGGGAACATTCAAGACCAGACTCGAGATTCTAGTTCTATTCCAACATGGCTCGTGACAAAATCTATTTTGAGCTCCAGTTTTTCCCAGCTCTAAAATGGGTGTAATAATAGTGCCTACCTCATAGGATTTGGGGAAAATTAAATGAGATTGTGTATCTAAAAGTGCCTAGCCTACTGCCTGACACACAGCTACATGCAACAAACATAAGCAAATTTGCCTAAAGAGCCTCATAGACATCCACACAGATATTCCAGGCAAGTGCTGTGGGAGGAACAGGAGGGGAGGGAGAGTTTCCCGGAGGTGAATTACACTGTGTGGGCCTTTCAGCTCCACCCCTGGACCCGGATTTCTTGGAGGGGACATTCCAAACCTCCTTTCAGTTCTGGATTAAGTGGCTTAATTAACTTTTACTTTCCTCTGTACTTCACAAGGTGCTGCGAAAGTAAACAGTCATGTGGCCCAAGTTGTGTACAGATCTCAGCAGAGCTCTTTCAAGAATCTAGGCACATCCGGGCAGCTGCAGGGGGGTGCATCCATTGGGGAGGCCTGGGCATTCCTGTAGGGTGAACTGGGTGACTGGGGGCAGCCTGAAGGGCCGCTGACATGAGCAGGGAATCTCTAGGGCCCCGTCTCGGGGGCAGGCCCAGGCTTTGTGGAGCCTGAAACTTACGGCATTTGGGGCCCTGGAAGCCCAGCCAGTCCCTCTCTGCTCCTCCCAGTTAGATCGCCGATTTCAGGTCCTCTGACTTCTCTCCAAAATGGCTGCTCTCGTGGTCGTCAGATCTGACGTTTGAAGACCAAGAGAAGGAGCCCCATGTCTCTCCTCTTCCCATTGGGCCCTGGTGCTGAAATGACATGTTGGTTAAGACAAAAAATTAGAGAAACCAACTGCTGTTGATTTACTGGGAATGTGACCGTGAAGGTGGAGCAAGACCTTTACTTATTCAACTGTGTTCTCCCTTGGTTGGGGACTCTGAAGACCCAGAGCAGCCAGAGTGGCTACTCCCAGAGGGCACAACAAGGGGGCCAGCCAGAGTCCACATCTTTGCTGTCACGTGGTAAGAATTCTAGTCCACAGCATAGGAAGCAGGGATTTGGGTGCTCAAAGCACCCAAAGCACTCCAGAAGGCTTTCTGGAGCCTAGGGCTCTACCTCCCCATCCTCTCTCAGCCAAGTCCTCGCTCCTCTAATTTAACCCACAGCCAATCCTTAGACTCATGGCACCTGGGGTAGAGGCAAAAAATAAATACAAATCAAGGAGCTGTTTCCTTGCATAACGAGTGTGAATCTCAACCCACAAAAGAGGTGTGCTAGAAATATCACCTCGGATTTATTTAAATCAAATTAAAATTCAAGTCCAAATCTATTCCACAGGGTTGATGGGAAGTTAGTCTCAGTTATTACTGATTAGCAGAATCTGAAAGGCTTCTGTGGGCCCTGAACATGAACATTAGTTCACCAGGTTCCCCACAGACATCGTCCCTGTCTGGACCTTTGTGGTCACTTGAAGATGGTGGCATTTTGCAGGGCTCATGGCTGAGTCTGGAAGTCCAGTGCTGGGTCCCACCTACCGATGATGACCAGGCCCCATTTTCTTCTGAGGTTTTGCCCCAGGAGGAAGCAGGGAGGAGGGAGTGGCTCTCACAGATCTCTAGCTTCTTTCTAGAAGTGGGGGTGTGGTGGGCAGAGAACGGCAGAATTCTTTCTATTCTAAAGGAATCTTTCCGATTTTCTCTCCTCCTTGGGATATCTAGAGAAATCTTTTTAGTGAGTTTAAATCCACTGACTGCAAAACATTGTTTTCTGCTCTGCAAATTAGAGAGCCGGGTCTGGTAAAGGGTCTGGTTCTCTGCTAGAAATAGGATTGGGCTGGGTGGAGGGGATGTAAGGAGCACAAAACTAGTGACTAACTCAGTGGATTATTCCATTGGCCTTGTTTGAGGATGGTTGGATCTCAGGGTCTAGAAAAGGAAGGTCTTACTTTCAGGATGGGGTACAGGAGGAGTCCTACTTACTCTACTAGAAAGTTCTGCCATCTGGAGTTTGCCTGGAAGTACTCTATTTTAGGGTGTTCAGTTCCTAACCATGAGATTACCAGGTATGAGGTGTACGAGACCTGCTTCTATCCCAGGTTTCATTCATTCATTCATTCATTCGAGCCTTATCAGAATACATTGCTCTTCATTGCTTGGTATCCCAAATGATACTTGTTGGCCACAGACCTCTGTTTAGTGACCATGAACCTGAGCCCCTGAATCTGCCCATGACTGGGGACAGGAGGTGGGGAGGAGAGCCAGTCTCCTTGGGAAGCTCATAGGCTCTGGCTCCGCACCCAAGCCTCCCCTGTCCTTCAGATGACTCAGGATTCTGAAGGCAGGAAAGAAGCCACTAGTTTAGACAGGTCTGTGGAGAAATAGGAGTCTCTCCACCGTTCTGTAAAGAAAGCTCAAAGGGGGCCGTGGAGCAGCTTTGCCCCCAGCCAGGCTGGGAAGCGGCTTATTTGGTCTGTTCTACAGTAGGACTACCAAGGCTTCCTCCAGCCCGGTCACAATTTCTACTTTCTTCTCCGCTGAATCCATCTAGTTCTTTCTATTGGGATTCCGGAACCAGTGCTCTCCACCCAGAAATATAATCACACAGCTAAAGGAACAACCCCACCTCCTAACACATCCCTTGGGTATTTCCGATTAGGCACAAAGACCCATTAGCCCACAGTGAATTCTGACCTCCTCTGACCAATGACACACCCTTCCCCTTACATTCCAGAGGGAGAAAATTCCATACATATTCATCAAGTTTCTCTCCAAGGAATACAAAAGAGCTGCTTGTGCAGCCTGGCAGTTGGCTTTTTCATTCTTGGTTCCTGAGAGAATTCGAGATCAAGACTCCTGGGCCAGCCTTGGGGATTGGCACCCAGGCCCCCTAGCCCATCCCATCCCTGGGTTTTTATTACAGAGCTCGTCTCCCTTAGGAGACCTTATCTTTGCTGTGCCACATCCAGCCTCCGGCACCAAAGCAGGTATCCAAGCACGGACTAGGATCTGTGGGAAGTCAAGGCCAAAGGATAGAGGGTCAGCCATGGGCACATTTGTGAACCAGGAAACTTACACTCACTCCCCTCCCCCCAAGAAAACCCATTGTCTAGGGCTCTTATGCTGTCAGCTTCTTTGTCCATCATATTGTGATGGAAGTCCGTCT
The DNA here is from genome assembly GCF_008692635.1 of Crocuta crocuta. Classification (NCBI taxonomy): domain Eukaryota; kingdom Metazoa; phylum Chordata; class Mammalia; order Carnivora; family Hyaenidae; genus Crocuta; species Crocuta crocuta. The sequence continues at coordinate 8,932,580 of NW_027529934.1, read as the reverse complement.
GGCAAATTAATTCCAATTCAAGCATTCTTTCCTTCAGTCAGTCTTTCAGTAAATACTTACTGAGTGCCCAGTACGAATATAAGCATGTTATTTGTCCTTAAGGCACTTGCAGTCTAAAAATACTTTTAGTTTTTTATATAACATGAAATAAAATTGTACAAAGCTTAGAAGAGTTCCTGAACCTCGTAAGCACTCAATAAATGTTGGCTGTTATTCATCTATTGGTTTTAAAATATTCATGGAGTACCTACCAAGTGCCAGACATTCATTGTTCTAGGGCTGAATGAACAGAGAAAACACAATAGACAAAGTTCCCCACTGTGTGCACTTTAGTTTCCAGTGGGAGAGAAACACAATAAACCCTTTGACTGTTTTTCATGGATTAGCTCAGTCAACCCTTAGCACACTCCTATGAAGGGGCATCTGTATTCACATGTACAGATGTGGACACCAGGGCTCACATGGATTGTGACTTGTCCAAGAGCACATGGCTGTTAAATAGCAAAGCCCAACTTCACACAGGTCAGTAGATCCCTAATCCATAAAAGACAGACAATGAGAAGAATTATATATATATGTGTGTGTGTATATATATATATATATATATATAATCGATGAAAGGCTGTAAAAGGGGAACAGGTGGGCTGGGTTTTGATGGGCAGGATTGGGTTAAGTGGGTGGAGAGAGGACTCTCTGGGTTGAGAGAGAAGGCTGAAAAAGATCTAATGGTGAGAACAAGAGCTTCTGGGGAGATGGTCCTGACTGGTTGAAATAGAAGGTTTATCTTGGTCTTTATTTGAGAAGCTTTTGACTTTTCAACAAGCAGGCAAATTCATTAAGTTCAATGATTAAATGTATTAGCTGCTTTTGAATGTTATGTGCATTTTAAATGAGCAAGCATTAATAATTAACCCAAAGGAATAAAAATCTACAGGTAGAACAGTAGGCACCAGAGGTAGTAGACAGATGAGGAAATTGTCTTTTCTTTTTACTTCTTGAAACCCAGCATTCTACAGGCTGGCTCTGATTGGCTGTATCCTATATTTTTCCAGCCAACCAGCCAGGAGCTAACTGCTTCCTACATCCACAAGCTATGGGAAAACAACCAAAGAAAATAAACAGAGGAAGAGCCTGGGGCACTAGCCACTCCAGAAGAAATCCCAGGGCTCCAGGACTAATAGAGCAAAGACAAACATTTGGTCTTTCAGGCTCAGATGGTTTTTATCAGACAGTCCAGCCCCAGCCAGGAAGCCCGATGGACACTTCCACCCGGGGGATTAGGCCCCCACGCTGATAAAAAACCAATGCCGAATTTACGGGCTCTAGGGAAGGAGGCTTATCTCCTACCATGGGACATTCTGGTTCTCGTGTGAAAGATAGCATTGGTTGGGAGTTCAAGCTTTTAACTTGATTCTGGAATCTCTTGCCTTCCCACACCCCCAGTCAAGTTGGAAATGGGGATGGGGATAATTTCCTCTGGGAAACCCCTCAGAAGGATCATTCATTTCTTTGCCCTTAAGAGAACCATTGTGGAAATGCCTTCCCACTTTCTCAACTCTGACCATACTAATCTCTGCCCTGATTTCCCTCTATAGAGAAGAGAGGCCAGAACAAGGGTGGAGGATTCTTTACTGAAATGGGAGGGGCAGATTTCAGAACCCCCTAACCCACTCTGTGGCTTCTGCCAGACACCTCTCCCTGCATCTTTTGCAACCCAGTTGGAAGGATACAAAATTACATACTCCAGAGGGCATTGTAGAGTAAGGAATTGAGAATAGCCTGTCATAAATCTGGAGGAAAAATAAGAATATATTTTCAAGCCAAAAAATTTCAAGTAGCCAAAGTGTGAATCTTAGAAAATGGATGTAGAAGAGGTTTAATGTGGCAGAAAGAGACTTTAAAGCAGACCAGAGTGGGTTCAAATCCATGAGTGTCTCAGGTCCATCCCTGGATGTGCTCATCTGGAGAAGAAACAGAAGTGAGCCCAAGCCACACACGTGCTGTTATCTTATTCACATTTTTGTTTATGGTCCCTCCCTACTAGAGGGTAAGGTCTAGGAGTACCCTTTACTTACCTATCTTATCTGGCAACACCAGGATAGTGCCCTGCCCACCATATACACTCAATAAAAGTTTCTTGAATGAAAGAATGAAAGGGTACCGGAGTACGGCTTGGTTGGAGGAGCTTGACCTGTTAGATAGTTTAACTTCACCGTGTGATGTGGCCCAAACTTTTACCAGTTACCCACAAGACATTAAGCACTAGAAGACATTAGCCACTCAATAGTAACCTGCCCTGGTCCTTCATAGCAAGAGATACAGTTGAAATAATTAATCATTTGTTTAATGCCTCCTGCTAGTGATTGATCCAGGAGATGAAGCCATATCTGTCTTGTTCAACCCTCTGTCCCTAGTGCCCAGGAAAGTACTTGGCTAAGAATACAGGGTACCCCCAACTCAAAGCATTCCCCAAATCCGAAGTGCAGATCTTGAAATTCAGCCTTCTGGATAAAGTCCACATTCCTTCTAGGAGATCTGCCGCCTGTGTCCTCATGAGCGTTCTCTTTCCCAAGGCCAAGTTGCTTCCTGCCTCAACATGTCTCATATCCTTCCTTCAGATTCCCCACATTTGGGGAAGCAGAGTCTACCCCCTCCCACTTCCTCTCCCCATCCCCACCCCTGCCTTCCCTGGGGAAACTTTGACCAGAGGATGAAAAGATATAATCAAAAAGCTGTGCCTGAGAGCAGGAAGTTGAAACAGGATGAATGTCACAGGCCCCCACCTCAGACACGACAGACCAGAGCTAAACCGAGTGGGCCACTGTATGCCTGGGATAGGTGGGGGAAGATTGTACCCTGATCCTGCTAACTGTGCTGTGGCACTATGGGATCACATTGGTCACCATGGGGAAAGGGACTTGCCAACCAAGACAGCTCTGCTACCCTGGCTACTCACCCACATCCCTACTCCCAAGGCAAGACCTGCAGAGAACTTTTCATGAACATGCAGACTTTAGTCGCATCATGCTCGAATAAGAGCTCCATTCCAGGGGCCTGAGCACACTCCAGCAGCCTCCTTGGGCAGGCAGAGCCTGAGCAAACTCTGGTTTCCTGGGGTCAGATGTCTGCCCCAACCACCCCTACTCCCCAGGGCTCAGTGACCTCCTCATTTTTGCTGGAATCCTCAACGGGGCTTGTCTCAGGCATCTTTCACTTTGACCTCCTCCCAAACCAAGCCAGAGAATTAGCAGCTTAGGGAACTGTCAATGTGATTTAAAGCTACAGTTTCCCAAAAGGTTGGTACACATCAGAAGGATTAGAAAGCTTTAAGAGAGAGGGTGCAGCCCATCCTAGACATGTTGTATCAAAATCCTTGGGGTAAGGTCTGGGGGAATCTGCTTTTGTTGTGAGTTTTAAAGCTCCCCCAGGTGATTCCACTCACCAATCAGATCGAGTCTGGGAACCTGCAAAAGTAAGCTCATCTTTACTTATTGTAGGACCTGAGAATCTATCTTTCGTGTAATTTCTTTGGGCCTCCCAGAGCTCCTATTAGGTAGCATGGGCTCCTCGCCAGATGCCAAGACAGGGCGACTTTATCAGCTAATGCCTCAGAGAGGGCTGCCAGACAAGACTCTGCAGGAATCTATTTATTCAACAGCATATATTAAGCATGTTTGAGGTGCCTGGTTCTTTTCCTTTGAGACAGCGATGACTAAAACACACAAACTCCCCTGTCCTCATGGAGGTTACCTTTATAGAAGAGACAAAAGTAAGGTTAAACAAAAAGATATGTATCTGAGGTGTTAGATGGACACAAAAGCTAAGAAGAGGTGTGAAACCTAGGAAGGTATAGGGACTGTGCAGGTGTGGGTAGCATGTGGGTCTGTGTACAAAGCGTGGTCTTAAAATAGCATGGTCTCACTGAGAAGGTGATATTTAAGTGAAGAGTTTTGAGTCAAGGAGCAGCATGATCTGTTTTAATACTTTTGGTCTGGCTGTTAGGAATAGACTGAAAAAGACAAGAGAAAAACAAGGAGACCAGAGCAATCCAAGTGAGAGGCAATGGGGATGAATTTGTTTCCTGTTGCTGTAGGAGTGGCTTAAAACCACACACATTTAGGGGCACCTAGGTGGTTCAGTTGCTTAAGCATCTGACTTAGGCTCAGGTCAGATCTCAAGGTTTGGGGGTTTGAGCCCCACATCAGGCTCTGTGCTTGACAGCTCAGAGCCTGAAGCCTGTTTCGGATTCTGGGTCTCCCTCTGTCTCTGCCCCTCCCCCACTCATGCTTGGTCTCAAAAATAATTAAACTATAAAAACAATTTTTTTAAAAAAAACCACACACATTTATGTTCTTACCCTTCTGGAAGCCAGAGGTCCAAATAGGTTTCACTGAGCCAAACCCAAGTTGTTGGGAAGGTCACATTGCCTCCAGAAGCTCCAGAAGAGAATCCGTGTCCTTGCCTTCTCTGGCTTCTTGAGCTACATTGGTTGCCTTCCTTGGGTCATGACCCCTTCTTTACAACCTCAAGGCCAACAGTGGAGCGTCTTCAAATCTTCCTCTGCTGTCTATTTACATCATCTCTCTTCTGTGTTAAGTTTCCCTCTGCCTCCCTCTTATAAGGACACTTGTTATTGCATTAGTGCTCACCTAGGTTATGCAGGATAATTTCAAGATCCTTAATCATATCTGCATATACGTTGCTTTATAAGGTAACATGCACAGGTTCCAGAGCTTAGGGCCTCATTATCTTTGGGGGCCATTATTTAACCTACCAAAGGAGGCATGGACCAAGATATATTTCATGGAAATGGTGAAAAATGAGCAGATTCTTGGATTTGTTTTGAAGATGGAATCGATTGGATTACCTTTTAGGAATGTGGGATGTGAGAGAAAGAAGAATCAAGGAAAATGCCAAGGCTTTGGCCTGAGCAATTCTGAGAAGAGAGTTTCTATTTACTGAAATGAAGAGACTATAGGAATGGGATGGGGCGGGGTATGAGGATTGATTCACTGATTGATGTCAGAAGGCTCAGGAGCCCATGGACATTTTAGATTTGAGATGCTCCCATCTAAACAAGCATATTGAAAGGGCTGCTGGATATAGGAGTTTGAAGGTCAAGAGAGCAGCCTGTGCTGGAGGTATTAATTTGGGAGCTTTCAGGCTTTAAAACTGTGAAACTAAATGAAATCATTAACGGTGTGAGTGTAGATAGAAAAAAAAAAGAGAGAGAGAAAGGTCCAGGGACTGAGGCCTGGGGGGACTCCAGTGGGTTAAGGCATGGGACATGAGAAAGAACCATCACAGGAACCCAAAATTGCAGCTGCTGAGGTAGGAGGAAACAGGGAGAGGGTGGTCTCCCGGTCTCCTGGAGAGAGGGGCCAGGTGCAGACAGGAGACGGATAGAGGGTGGTGTGGGAAGGACAGCTAAGGTCCTGCACGAGATGCAGCCGAAGGGACTGAGGGCACGGCACACCTCACCGACTCCAGCAGGTGACACCGCTCCCACCCCCAAATGCACACCGACACAAACACCCTCTAGACCCAGGGCCCTAGGGTCTGGCCAAAGGAGCAGAGAAGACCCACAGTCTCTGACGCAAACCCCTGCAGATACGCAGCTTGGGTTTGGTTAAACTGTGTGTTTTGTCCTATGGACCCTGTCTCCCTTGCTCCATCTGCGACCCCCAGGGGACAGGTCTGTCACCCATTTCTGGAAGGAGAATACATCTCAAGCAGCAAGGTCTCCATCTGCTTGCCACCCACTGAGCCACCTGGCCCTGTTACTGATTGGGTGCTCAGATCATTAGCTCCTGAGTGGGAAGCCGCAGCTGTACTAATGTCAGCCACGGGGTGATCCGCTGCGAGGCCTGACTCCACTCTGAACCACAGTTTTCATGCTTTCAGTGAGAATGCTCACTTCAAACAGCCCCATTTTTTTTTTAAATATTTTTATTTATTTCTAGGAGAGAGAGAGAGAGAGAGAGACAGCGTGAGCAGGGAAGGGTCAGAGAGAGAGGGAGACACAGAATTGGAAGTAGGCTCCAGGCTCTGAGCTGGCAGTCAGCACAGAGCCCGACGTGGGGCTCTAACCCACGAACCGCGAGATCATGACCCAAGCAAAAGTCGGATGCTCAACCGACTAAGCCACCCAGGCGCCCCAAACAGCCCCATTTTTCATGCATCATATATATTCCAAGTTCTCAGAATCAAATTGAAGGTATTATGTCCTGTACACCAGGTATCTTGAAACATCTANTCTAACGTCTCTGCACAGCCTCCCTCCCAGGGTACCTTCCACCAGCTTCTTGTCTCAGCAATGTTGGAGTTCCAGCTGTGACTCTAGCTCCAGTTGTAAGCAATGGGGGAAGTAGGGTAAAGGTGAAATGCTGGAGGACATGTGTGTACATGTGCGGGCGTGTGTGGCATACTCAACCGTAACCAATGAATTAGACTTAAAAGTGGAATTCTGCTCCTGTAGAAATTGTCTGGGGCACCTGGGTGGCTAGTCGGTTAAGCGTCCGACTTTTGCTTAGGTCATGATCTCACAGTTCGTGGGTTCGAGCCCCGCGTCGGGCTCTGTGTTGACTGCCAGCTCAGAGCCTGGAGCCTGTTTCGGTCTGTGACTCCCTCTCTCTCTGACCCTCCCCTGCTCACACTGTCTCTCTCTCTCTCTCTCTCCTAGAAATAAATAAAACATTAAAAAAAAAAGAAATTGTCTGATACAGAAGTGGCCACAGTGTTCCATAATGTCTGCTTTTCTGGCACTTATTAGGAGGAAAAACCCGTGTCCCTTACCACTAGAGCAGGTCTTGCTCAATGAGCTACACTGCTTAGAAGCAACCTGTCTCCCCCTCCCTTCTTTCCCCATCTGGGATCCTTAATTGGCAAGATCTAAACAGTAATATGCCCGGGCTAGACCCAAGTCTATTAAATGTCATAACTTTCGGGCTTTTTGAAAATAAAGATTGGCACGAGTCTCCAGAAAGCAACTTGGTAATATGTCTTATGAACTTGAAATATGTTCATGAAATGTTCATATTTATCAGTTTTTATCCTTTCATGTAATTATTTTACTTCTTATCCTAAGGAAATAGGGAAGTGGAGAAACATTTATACGTGAAGATCATCAACAAAGTGTTATGTATACTTGCCAAAAATCAGAAGTAACTGTACACATTTTATAATGCCAGATTGTTTAATATGTCATGTATAACTTAGTACAGACAACGAAGTATACAGACTGTTAAAACTTAACGTTTTCAAATAATTTTTAACAATGTGAAAAAATGTTCACAATATAATGCTAAATAAAAAGTACAGGAAAATGATTAATATTTTTAGTTTAATCTAGTTGTAGTTATATACACTTATTTGTAGAGTAGGAAACACTGGACAGAAATACACTACATTAAGAGTAGTTATCTTTAAAAAATTTTTGTTAATGTTTATTTAGATTTTGAGAGAGACAGAGCATTGAGTGGCTGAGGGGCAGAGAGAGGGGGAGACACAGAATCAGAAGTAGGCCCCAGGCTCTGAGCTGTCAGCACAGAGCCTGGTGCGGGGCTCAAATTCATGAACCATGAGATCATGATGAAGTCGGATGCTCAACCGACTGAGCCACCCAGGCACCCCAAGAATAGTTATCTTGATTGTGTGATTGTGACTGATTATGCCCCCCCCGAATTTCCCAAGCTTGTACTATGTCTATAACCAGAAAAAAACATTTTTTTTAATGCAAAGGTTTCATTTCTCATCATGGCAGCAAGCATTTATCAGAGGCTGATCTTAGAAGTGACCCCATAATAATCTTCCCATCACTGCCTGTGGGCACACAGGCATTCCAAGCCCTTCGCACTCTTCATCGCCCTTAAGCCCCCAGCAGCTTTGACATGGGGTGAGCCAGGGAGCTTTCTACCCTTCTCAGTAGTCCGGCTGGGAGCTGGGGTACACGTGCTGGGCAGCTGGACCTGTGTGGCCTGTGAGGGTGTCTGCCGTGTATGGACTATGTGTCATTCCTATTACATTTCAGCATAATGAACTCAACGGGAGCCTCGGGAATTGGAGAGGTCTTGCCCAAACATGCAGGAGTGCATTTATTCATTCAGTCTAAAGGTATTTATTCAGCATCTTCTGTGTGCCAGGTGAAGTTCCCACTCATTCCACGAACACTGTTACAGGTTCTTACTTGAAGGAGCTGACTGGTAGGGTTGAGAAGGCAAGCTTAGGACTAAAGCTTGTGGTTCCCCATGGAAGATCATTCCATTTGCTAAGTAGTTCCTTAGTAGGGGTTGGAGTCATGGTCTCACCAAAGGATGCTTTCTCTGTTTTTTCAGATGGAGGTGATTGTGGGGGACTTTGGGATTGTGGTGGTGCCCCGGGACGCAGCTGACACAGACCGGATCATGAATCATTCCTCAATACTCCGCAAATACAAAGTGAGTCCTTCATCTCCAGGCTGCTATAGCTCTGTGGCATGTTCCTTCTCTGAGAGGCCTGGGGGAGCTGGAGGAATGAGGGCACCCAAGGAGTTTAGTGTGAGGGGCTAGCAACCCAATTTCTCTGCTCTATCCCCAGAACAACATCATGGTGGTGAAGGATGACATCAACCATCCTATGTCTGTTGTCAGCTCAACCAAGAGCAGGTACGTTTGACAAACGGCCAGAGGGGACTTGGTCAAATGGGCTTACAAGTTTTATACAGCTTTCCTCAGTTCAAGCTAACCCTTACATCCACTAACACCTGCTGCCTGGTATTCAGCCTTCTTTGGGGACTTCATGTATTTGTCTCCAGTCATTTACTTAAAAAATTTTTTTCTTAACATTTATTCATTTTTGAGAGACAGAGTGTAAGAGCGGGTGGGGCAGAGAGAGAGAGGGGGAGACACAGAATCCAAAGCAGGCTCCAGGCTCTGAGCTGTCAGCACAGAGCCCAACGTGGGGCTCGAACTCACAAACCACGAGATCATGACCTGAACTGGAGTCGGATGCTTAACCAACTGAGCCACCCAGGTGCCCCTCTAGTCATTTACTTTTAAAGGGGAACAGGTCCTTGGTTAGTTTTAGCTGGCTTGTGGGGGGAAGAGAAAGTTTTAAGTTAGAGACTCTTTAGTTTGAAGTGTTTATGAAATACTGTATTAATAGGAGTATAGGCTAAGCTGCTATAACAAAAAGAGCCCAAATAGTCACAGTTTAAGAAAGAGGAATGTTTATTTCTCTCTGACTGAAGTCAAAAGAGATTGAATCTCTGGCGTCTTCAATGTGAAGCCTCTATCTGTGGGTCCACAGCTGCTGCCATGACTACTGGAAAGGGCAGGAGCTTGGTCTTTAAAAAGATGGCTCAGAGTTGCTCACATCACTTCCCCCTGCATCCCACTGGCTCAGCCTCAGTCACATGGCTATGCCTCGCTTCAAGGGAACCTGGGAAATAGACATTATGTGCACAGGTGTAAATACTTCAAGAGTAGCATCGAATTGTGAGGTGAGAGCTGAAACCCAATGGCAATGGCCAGTGAGGGGAGAGGAGGAGGATTTGGTTCCAAATATGGCTGCACAATAAAATTACCCCTCACACGTACGCAACGCCACACATTCCTGTGTCCCATTCAATCCCACTGAATTGGAATTTATGGTGGATAGGCCTAGGAATCTGCTTCCTGGGGGATTCTGATCAAGTTGGGATTAGCATTTGGAAACCACAGACATAGACCACTTTTTCTTTTTCTTTTTCTTTTTTTTTAAATTTTTTTAAATGTTTTATTTATTTCTAGGGGAGAGAGAGAGGGAGAGAGACAGCGTGAGCAGGGGAGGGTCAGAGAGAGAGGGAGACACAGACTCCGAAATAGGCTCCAGGCTGAGCTGGCAGTCAGCACAGAGNGATCAGGACGGTGTATGCACTGAAAAGGCGGCGAGCCAGCCGCTGAAGAGGTCTCACAGGACAGGGGTCAGATGCCTTTCAGAATCTAGGTATCTGGAGGAGTGTGTGCATTGTTTACAAATAGCTCCTTGGGGCCTGCCATTCCCAAGACCATCGCATGAGTAGAGAATGGAAGCAGCCAGACCAAGGCTGGAACGCAGCTGTGCAGAAGCCAAAATGGATCACTGGAACCCTTTTGTACCTGGTAGTGCCTTCCTCCACAGCCGCCGGAGCTTGTGAGAAGGGCCTCAGAGGAGGTCACCTTCTTCTCTGTCAGGTCTCCAGTAGGAAGGAAAGGAAGCGGTCCATCAGGAGAGTCAGTCATCTTCATGAATGCAGAGACACACAAAGTAGTGAAGTGAATAGCTAACACGTTGAAATCCCTACCGGGTGTTTGGACTATTCTTTTTTTTTTTTTTTAAATGTTTTTTTTATTTTTGAGATAGAGACAGCGTGAACAGGGGAGGGTCAGAGAGAGAGGGAGACACAGAATCTGAAACAGGCTCCAGGATTTGAGCTCCTTCCTCAGCACAGAGCCGGATGTGGGGCTTGAACCCACGAACCGTGAGATCACGACCTGAGCTGAAGTCGATGCTTAACTGACTGAGCCACCCAGGCGCCCCTGTTTGGACTATTCTAAAGGCTTTGCATAATGATGCATTGAATCCTTTTATTTTTTAGTTTTTCTCACAACCTTTTAATAACTGAAGGAGATAGATAGGCCCAAACATTACCCTCATTTTACAGGAGAGAAAACGGAAAGAACAGATGGGCTTAATTAACTTGCCTAGGGCCCCTCAGTTAGGAAATCGCAGGTCCCGGGTGAAATGGAGTCACCGAGGTGCCGGAGGGATCCTGGGGCAAGCGACCTTTTGCCCCATTGGGAATCCATTTACGGAGCCCAGGGGGAGGCAGACACTGGGGTGTGGGGTAAACCCTTCCCCTGATCAGAAGCGCGGGCAGGCCAGTCCTCCGGCCGTGCGGGGAGGGCGTCCTCTGACCGCCGTCTCTTCTCATCCAGGCTGGCCCTGCAGCATGGGGACGGCCACGTCGTGGATTACCTGTCGCAGCCGGTCATCGACTACATTCTCAAGAGCCAGCTGTACATCAACGCCTCGGGCTAGCGGCCACACGGCGCTTGGCTCCACTCTCCCCTCGTCCTCCGCCAACACACCGGCCCCTCCAGTCTCTGTCAGTCCCCCGTCTTCCTCCCTGCTGCTCCGTCTCCTCATCCTGACTGTTCTCCCCACTTGCTGACTCAGCCCCCCACAGTGTGGGGGCCTGCAGAGAACCACGGCATACCCTACTCAGCAGTCATCTTTGGACAGACTTTCCTCTAGTCTCCGGGTCGGGGGTGGGTGAGGGAATAGGGTGGGAGTTGGGGGGGCCGCAGTCCTCGGAGATGTGCTGGCGTCTGTCTCCCAGCATGCTCTAGAGAGCGGCTCCGGGGCCCGTCCTCCCAGCATGCTCTGGGGAGGCGGCTCTGGCTCTCGCCTTCCCAGCATGCCCTTTACCACGAAGGGCTATTTTTTTCTGTTCTGTTCTTGTTTTTTGGCGTGTGTTTTGTGTTTTGTTTTTTTGGGTGTTTTTTTTTTCTTCTTTTTTTATTTTTTTTTTTTTTTTTGGTTTGGTTTGGTTGGTGTTGTTCACTCCTCATAGAATTTGGATGAAATCCGTGTGCGTGGTTCTTTACGTTTGTAGTCTCGATGCATCCCTGTGGGGTTAACTTCCCTTACGTTAGGACCCTGTAGCCAGCCTCAGCGCGCAGTACGTGCGTGAGGGCCGCACCCGGTAAAGAAGGCCAGGCCGCCTCCACTTCCCTGACACTCCCTCCCCCACCTACCCGCTCACACCCCCCTACACCCAGACACCCCCCCACCGCAACAGTCTAGGGTCAGGACTGAGGCTTCCAGGTTCCAAAACCTGGGAGGCAAGTCTGGGAAAAGTAGGGTTTCTCAGAAGAATTCGAGTCCATTTCCTTAGCTTAGAAGATCATTTTCCTGACGCTCTGGGCCTGTGATCACACAGAGCCAGTCCATCGTCATATCCTGGTGGCATTTGTACAGCTCCTCATTTGGGCTCTGACTGATGGCAGAGTGGGTTCCCTGCCAGCCCGGCATTTCCAAGGAAGCTTCAGGTTACCACCTACGCCCCTGGAGGTCATGTCCAGCTACATTCCTGCATCAGAAAAGAATCACACATTCGAGGCCAAATCCCACCAGTGCAGTCATTTCTGAAATAAAACATGCCAGGAATTCACTCAATCCTAGAGATCTTTGCTAATTGGAATTATTTTTTGCCTGTTTGGCTGGGAAATGCTTCTGTCGCGCTACAAGTCCAGGATGACCAAGGAGAGAGCATCTTGTTGCCCTGATGGGAACTGATGGCTCTCTCCCACTCTCGCTGTGCCCAAACAGCGGGTGTCTGAGGTCAGTTTCTTTTGGAGACAGTATTTCGGCCTTGTTTCTGGAGCTACTCATATCTCCTGCAGAGGCCAGAAATCACAGTCATCGCCTGAGGAAATATGTCTGGCAGGGGAATGGGTTCACAGAACAGAGATCATGGCAGGAAGGATATCAAGAGCCACTGAATTGTTTCATTCTTTTTCTAATTCCTTCCTTCCTCCGCTGCTCCGGGAAACAGTTCTGACAGACTGTTCTAGTTGTTCAGGTCTCATTCAAGCCCTGTTTTCGAGAGCCAAAAGAAAATTATTCTCTTCCGCTCTGTGGGTCTCATCTAGTCTCTGGCTCTGGGGTTTCTGGTTGTTTTCATGGACTGGGTCCCCAAGGAGCAGGATAATTTTGTCAAAATCTAGTGCCAGTGATGGTCCAGGAGGAGTGGGGTGAGATCTGACATCAGGGACACCATTCTTCAGCACACATTTTATGTCTGTGACATTCTTCAATAGCCTCCAGGAAAAGGAACAGGATTCAACAGAAGAGCATGGTACAGCAGCATCTAGGAAAGTGTTATTCCTCTTGGATTATGGGAATAATCTCCAGAGGAGGGAATGAAGGTCCTATTCCTGGGTTTCAATATTTGGTTAAGCATCATGAAATAATAAATGAAAAAAAAAAAACCATCTTCAGAGATTAGTTAATTCAACATTCTCCTTTAAAAGATGAGGAGCAGATATCCACTGGATTAAATGGCTGGCCCAGGGTCACGCAGCAAGTGGAGAGTCTGGCTAAAGGATATTGTTTCCCTGACCCTTAGGTCATTACACTCTGTTATCTCTGTGCCTCTAGTTCCCCATGACACTGACCAGGTAACATGTGTTTTCTACTCTTTTCAGCCTTTATCTGGCATCTTTCTCTTAAATTATGTCTCACCCAGGTGCTCCTATATGGGGCATTGCATATGGCAGTCTTGACAGAGGGGAGGAAGGCCATAGCTAGGTTTCCCTTAGAAATCAAGAGATCTCAACAGCTTAGAGGAAATCCCAAAAAGTGACCTTCTAAATCCAAGAAAGGATTGATTGCTTTATGGAAGGCTAAGAAAGACCTAGAATGTTCAAGATGACACTAGAGAGAGACAGAAGAGCTTTGTCTAGGCAAAACAGTCCTAAGCCAGGAAAAGAAAACAGGGAACTGGATTCCCTGGAGGCAACATGGCATTTTTAAGGATGTGGAGTTTATCTATGGTTAGAGTTTAATGAGGATCTACATGAGCAGATCTGAGAAAAACCATTTGTCTCTGGTGTTGGTGTCCAGAGACACCTGTGTTGGTGTCTCTGGTGTTGGTTGTCATTTGTTGGTGTCCCCTGTTACTCTGCCGGGCTCTGTGGTCAAGCCCTGTTTAGTACACAGTCCATGATAGGGCCCTGGGCTGGCTGGATACACTCAATGTGGGGGTAGGAAGGTGCATAGGAAGGAAAAGAACACGGGCAATAAAGATGTCTGGGATGAAATGTGATCTTGGTGGATCACAGGGGTAGTATTAAAATAGCTTTCCTTTAATATACAGAAATGTGAATTTCCTTCTGGGCAGGATTGTCTATTCTCCAACCTGCCCTATTCTTCATTGCGAGGGGGAGGTCAGAGCCCCTATCTTGGTCTAGGGCAGGACACTGTGGCTGTGATGCTGCAAAGGCTGGCACTGGAATGACTCAGAGTTTGAAGTAGTGCCACAGGTGCCACAGGATGACCTCTAGGCCCTGACTTCCCCATCTGGGGTCCCACTTCTTCCTACAAAGGCCAACTCAAGGCTAGCATGGCTGAGAGATTTTCAGAAAGGCATGGGGTGCAATGATCATGTTAAGAGAGGTCAGGAGCCTCATTTCCTGCCTACCAATGAAAAACATCCCTCTTGCCCTTCTGAAAGTGGCTGATATGAGTAAGGAACAGGCAGGAGGGAAACCTTTTGTGCCAGTGACTCTCACCTCAAGGAGTGGCCCTCTGGGGGGCTCTGTGCTGCTACCTGGTACCTCATTCGCCACCCCCAACCCCAGGCAGTCTCTGGGGCCTTCTTGCTTTCATTTTCCTTGAATGTACATAAGAACAGGGGAGGAAAGTCTCTTACTGAAGTGCCTGAAACCCAGAGCTAGAGCTTCTAGAGACGCTATTCTTCCCATCTCCGCTTGGCCAACTTTCCCCAGCGTTCTCTGGTCTCATGCGTCAGCTTCTCAGAAAGAAGAACTTGCTGTTCTAATTAAGTAGAAAGTGAGACTCAATAATCAAACTGCAGCAAAAGGCAGAGAATTACATGGAGATGTGACTCGTATTTTAACAGCCCAAATCTACTCTCCCAAACTGATAGGAATACACACTTTAGGGGACTAAGAGAGAGAAGCATGTTATTATATTCCATTCATCAAAAGAGTAATGCAAAAATAAATCAGTAGAATATGAAAAGCTCAGGATCTCTCCCAAGGCTACTGCAGGAAGGCCGACAGGTGAGATGGGGAGGAAGGACACACACGGGGACTGATTTTGTAGCTCTTCCAATTAGGATACCTGAGGAACAGCATTGTGGTCCGATTCATCCAGTCTGCACCTTCCTATAGCTGCCCAGTGAACTCGATTTTTCACGTGGTTTCTTTGTCGTGTAGGTTTGAGGTGTCCTATTAGCCTGTTCCAGTTACTTAGGAATGAGTTACACTCTTTCCCTTCAGTCTAGCCAGGGCCAGAACTCAGTTTGATCCAAACGGTCTCAAGGATTGGCATGGGGAGGGGGAAGCTTTTTTTCTGAATCACTTTTGGTCATGGAGTCTGCCATTTTGAGAGTAAGATTTGCTTTATGAAAATCAATTCATTAATAAAAACTACATTAAAGTTGCAACACCATTTCACAGTGAAATATTTTGGGTAAAATTTTGTTGCTAGAATAGTCACAGACAAGAATTTTATCAGCGAAATGTTTCAATTACATTAATAAATAAGACAATGCTACTCGTCTTGTGTCTTTGTCAAGAATCTCCTCTGTGAGCTGCAGAATGAATCACTTTTTTGTCATAGTCTTACTTGACAGGAGCCAACAGTTGCAAAAATGTTCTTAGAGTGGAGATCTTCTGCTTGATTTAGCTGATGCCACATGTGTAATATGAAAGTATATACACCCATACCCAAGGAACATAAGCAGGGAAGGATAATTAGCAAAGTTGTGAATTGTGCCCAAGAGTTTTCAATTTAAAAAAAAATCAGATCATAGAACCTACCTAACCTGCATTGTCTCATCTTGGTTAGCTTTGGCTCCCTAATGAAATTAGCTCTTTCTGAAACAAAAATGTGTTTGTAAAAACTCAACTTGAATAACTCACTTTTGGTATAAGAGATCGTAAGTAAGACAAATCATTAAACTCTCAATTTGGGCAATGTAAACAGCAAAAAATAATAATAATAATAATAATAATTTGTTAATTGTTCAGTTCTGCTCTATTAGTTTTTATTTCATGCATAGTGGTGACATATATGGTGTGATGGTATAGATCTAAATGGTGACTGTCATTAGCTAGTATCAGCCATGATTCATAAAGTAAGATAGCAAATCCCCTGTAGGACCCTCATTTAGGGCTTAGCCACTTGTTTGTCAGATTAGTTGTGATTTAAAAAAAAATAATAATTTTGGTTCTTACTATGTGTTTTATTGTTATTGTTTAAGATCGGGATTAGTTAGCATGGTGCATATCCATCTGGGTTTGGCGGCATATCATAATGATGCCTGATATGCCTCGTAAATTGATTACTTGTGTTTATGTTTGCTATTTTGGTCAGAAACCTAAACACTCTTTTCTATGTCATGAGAGTATGTAATGTTGAAAGCTTGTTTAAAGCCGGGCATAAACATTGGTTTGATTTGCTAACTTACATGAACTTCTAAAATATATGCACTATGAACTAACATACATGTACATACACATTTCTTCTCTTATGACCCATAAGTAAGCTTCAGATCTTAGAAGTTTTTAGGAAGTTCCATGTAGTCCAAGCAAAAAAGAAAAAAAAATTTTTAACCTCTGCTTTCCAGGTGGGAAAATTGGACCGTAGCTAGAATCTACAACATTTCCATGACCATGCAAAAACATTAAAAGAAGACATAATAAACATATTCCTGGTCCGTGAGCCTCACTCCAAACATTGGACATTACTGAGTATCTTCTGACCCTTTTCTCTGGCCTCCCAAGAGTGCTGACAAGAAACCACATCCTGGGAGATCAGAAATACATCTGCTAAGAAGCTGTAGTCTATGGGCAGCTTCATTCCTCCCCGCATCTCCAAACAGAAGTCCCTATGGGTCAAAGTAGATGATTAATCAGAAAACTCTCAGGAGAGAAGTACAAGAGAGTTTTCACTACCAATTAGAAATACTGATGAGAACCAGGAAAGACAGCTCCCTGAATTTGGCAGGGTCAGGACAAGACTGGTGACAGAGGTTAGGTCCTGAGTAGGTTATCTCTCGGCCACACACCTCTTTTCTCTTCTTAAGGACAGTTTATCAGGTCCACAGAAATGATGGAATCATGTCTACATCAAGGGAGTCACATGAGTCATTTTCCCACTTCCCATCTCTACTCAGGGATCCTCTCCCATTCTATGATTCATCCCACTGAGGAATAGTATTATAATTGTATATATTTTTTATATTTTTGAAATGTTTGTTTATTCGAGAGAGAGAGAGAGAGAGACAGGGTGAGCAGGCAGGGAGAGAGGGAGACATAGAGTCTGAAGCAGGCTCCAGGCTCTGCACTGTCAGCACAGAGCCTGATATAGGGCTTGAACCCACAAACTGTGAGATCATGGCCTGAGCTAAAGTCAGACACTTAACCAATTTAGCCACCCAGGCGCACCTATAACTGCATGTATTAACTAATGGAATCCCTCAGCAAGTTCCCTGGAACATGTACTGCCAAATCTCATACTTGGCAGAGACAGACGCTGATCACTTAGCAAAGCATTCTTCCCTTTCATAGTGTAGGATTGTCACTGAGACATGGCTTCCTGCCAAGGCACTATATTTCCCAGACCCCTTGCACGTCAGATGTGGTCATAAAATTGGGTTCTGGACCATGGAATGTGAGAAAAAGCGACTTGCATCCCCTCCTAGGCCTGGCACACAAAAACCTTCCAGGTGTCTCTCACTTCCATGTCTTTTTCCTTTTCTACTCACTGGAATGGAAATGAGTCCCAGGGCAACTTTAGAAGTCACATATTGTAAATGGCAGGGTCCCTGGAATGACTATGTGGAGGGTCACCCTGCCAACTTGCTCCCCATCCATTATGAGAGCAAGAAAAAAAGTCTATTGTGTTTGAGCTACATGCATTTTTAGGTCGGTGTGATATTGTAGTTAATCTAAGTAATACATATACATTTCCCGGACACTAGTTGTTAGTTACTGTGAGAGATTTATAGGATATCTGATTGAATATGTGAAGACAGGATAATAAATTCACTTCTACACAAGGTAAGGCTAAGTGATTAGACGTGTCAGAATTTGTGGGATTAATGTGGACAGGAACAGAATCTTTTTCCTTGGCCACTTGGGTAGATGGCCAATTCAGGATCTTAATTTATTAGATTTTAATTTATTAAAAAGCATGACAATATGCCACAAACTATTGATTTTACCTTAATTTCATAGCCAAAGGAAAAAAGACAAAAATATTAATTATGACACCCCTCCCCCCGCCCCCCGTTCAGGTTGTTCAGGAAAAAGTCCTTCTTTATGCTTAGGAGACAGCACCAATTAACTCTCATAAAGTGCTCTCAGGGTTGGAAAGGGCAAAACAAGATGTTCAGAAAAATGCAAACTCTAGGACCCACTGCTCTTTCTGTGACATTTTGGTTTCTATTGTTTTGGTACCTCCATCTTAGGCTTAGAGTTTGACAAATTAGAAACTGACTACAGGCATCTAGACTTGTTCTTTATTTAAAAACATGTCCATGGAGAAGCCAAGGAGATACAGAGGCGAGGCTACACCTAAGTCTTCCAAGCCGAGGTGGAAGCATCTCTGTGGTGTTATCGTGACTCCCAGCAATTCCAGCAATTCCCAGCGGTGGTATCGTGACTCCCAGCAATTCCAGCAATTCCCAGTGGTGGTATCGTGACTCCCAGCAATTCCAGCAATTCCCAGTGGTGGTATCGTGACTCCCAGCAATTCCAGCAATTCCCAGTGGTGGTATCGTGACTCAACAGTCTGTTGCAATCAGGTGTGGAAAGGGCAGGAGTGACAGCTGGAATGTAAAGAAGTGCGGACAACCCAGACCCATCCCAGCTTTGCCAGACCCGAGGTCCCCATGGGAGTGTCTTGCAACATATTCTGTTGAGAAATGAGGTTGCAAACCAGGGGGTTATTCCAATAAAAACCACTTGTGATGAACAAGAGTTGTAAGTTTAAATTTATTTTTTTAATGTTTGTCTTCCTTACTAGACAGTCAACTATGTGAGGGCAGAGCCTAGGTCATCACTGTACCCCAGACCCTGACACACAGTACGTACTCAATAAATATATGTTGTAAGGATGGATGGATGGAGGGATGGAGGGATGAAGAATGGAGTCTACCTGGCTCAGCTGTGAGTAGGAACATTCTCTGCTACAGGGAGAGGGAATGAGAAAATAAAACACATAGACACATAATTTTTAGTGTTTGAAAAGTGGGATTGAATTAGGACTAACAAATCTTCTAGATAATTGTACTTCTTTCAATGTGCAAGCTACATGTTTCTATCACTTTGTAACCCAAAAGTAAATACTTTCCCATTGTTTGCTTTGCTGGTCAGAAATGTTTTAATAAGAAAGCAGTCTCTAAGTTGCCATGGCATCATTGGAGAAAGGATGGCACGTCCCGGCCCCACGAGAAATCGAAGGTGGCAGGACCCAGACAGGTTACCATTGCTCCCGATGGACCAGGCATCCAGCCTCTCACTCACCACTGCTCACTTCTTCCGGCTTGAAAGTGGATGATGTGTTGACAAACTGGGTGCTAAGTGGGAGGAACTCTGATCAACAAGAAACTTGTAGTTGGACACTACAAGATAATAGGGTTTCACTGGCCACAGTGGGACTGGACTTCACTCTCTGTTTCAGACATGAGGAAGAACTATACGAGTGGGCGAAGTAAAAAATATTCTCCTTTGGTCATATTACTCAAAGAATAAGCTGACTATAGCCCAGCAGCATACTCCATACTCCATACACTGTCCATACTCCAGGACTCAGTTTGTGACTTCCCCAAGGCCAACACCTGCCCATGCAGCCTGTCCTTCCATTCAGTCTACCCTTTGGGGTCCGGGCCCTTGGCCAGTCTCACACCCAGTGCTATTTGCCTCACTGCCCAGCATCAGGAAGCAAGTAGTGTCACACAGGTGCAATAAGACATTTATCTGGCCAAGGTCTCAGGGATGGGGTCAGGTTCAGTGGACCTGAGCATGCCCATTCAACCTGTTCAAATGTCTCCATCCTGCCCCAACCACATGAGATGGCTCCTGAGGTCTGTATCCCAAGAACCTCAGCTGAGAAATCTCTCTGGCTGATTCACTGTTGCTCGAGAGCCTGGGTATTATAGCAGCCCGGGGGCAGGTTGTCCCTGATGTTCTCCAGGTTCTTCACATCAGCCAGAATCCCATCTATGCTCGTCTCCAGCAAACGGAGGTCGTCCTGCTGCCGACGTGCTCTGTCTTCCAGCTCTGACATCAAGGGCCGCAGCTGGCTGTTGATCTGAGTCTTGGCTCGGAAGAGTTTCTGCTCCAGTAAGATCAGTCCCTCTTCATCCACACTGCCAGGCTGGTCTATTTTAGGGAATGAGAAAGGAGTTAATATAGAGGAGCTGTGATTAGATCTCCTTGAACACACATGGGTGTTCTACACCCTTAGCTAAAACCTGTTTCCACCTGCCCAGAGAAAATGGTATGCCATACATCTAATAAGGCTTATTTTACATTGGGAATAATATAGAAAATACTCTGAGAGCTCTAGCCTACTTACTAGTTATGAATAGCCCAGTTCAAGCCTCTGAGCTCTACAGTTAAGCAATATGAAGCTTGGATTTCTCCTTTCACTTTAGGGCCAAGTTCATGCTCTGAAAAGATGAAGGCTGAAGGTCATAGGAGACTGAGTACTGTCCAAGGTGTTTGCCCAACACAGCTCACACTAGGATCAGAATCAACTCCAAATTATGTTTACTGAACTATCCTTGGGAAATATCTTGCTATTTTCCATTAGAAGACCTTTAGAAACTGGCTGGGTTTTGGGGTTTATAGAGGCCAAGGTATGCTTTTGCTATTTGGGGGATAGATTCCAGCTGTTAGGAAATGATGTAAGATTTCATTCTGGCCTGAAGCAGTGGGAATCGGACTAGATAGGAGTTTATTTCCAATATGAAATGTAGTCATATTTGTTGAGGTATGTTTTACCCATAAATAATCTAAAACTAATGTCAGCAGGAAGGGCATCTGACCAAACCTATTTGATCAGAATAGGGTTTGAGTGGCCTTTGGTCAGTTCAAACTCAAGGTCAAGTGGCCTCACATTTTTGAGCTGAAGTGTTAGCTTTTGACTGCCCGTTTGTTACATCTAGAGATTAAGCTGTTACTGTTCCAGAACTCCAGAGAGCAAACAGGAGAAACAACATCCTCACAAAAATGTAGATCCAGTAGATCAGACCTTCACCTAGGAGCAGGGGAGAATTCCAGAATTTTGGGTTCTATGACATGCTGGGAACAAAATAACCATGTCTTCAGGCAGCACAATCTGCTCCAAAAGGGCAGGAGCACGGGAATCAAAGAGTTCTCGATTCAGATCCCACCTCCACAGTTTACTGTGCGATCCATGGGACATAATCAACCTCTCTGAGCCTCAGTTTACTCCTCGGTGAAATAAAATAATAAAAATAATAAAACCTGCCTCACAGGACCTCTAAAAGGCTTAAATGATATTACACCAGAGAACACCTGGCATAGTGCCTGACACCCAGCAAATGTTTAAGAGTTCCCACCAACCTGCTCTCCCCGAATTCTCATTTTCTCTTGAAGGGTCTGTTAGTTGCATTACCTTTTTCAGAACACTAAACAAAGCTGCTTGTATCTCCACTGGGGAACTGGGTTTGTTTGTTTTTCCCCACCCTTAGAGAGTATGTACTCTTTGGGGCCAACTGGACCACAAAGCACACTCATTAGTATAACAACATAGGCAATATTGATCTGCCAGGGTGAGTACGGTACTCCACCGAAAAATCAGATTTTAAAGTTGTCCTACTGAATTGAAGAGGTAAAACCAAACCTTTTCCTGAATGTCGCTGGAATCCATGATCCAATCCCTCGTTCCCTATCTGCTGCAGACCATGACAAATCAGGCCAAATGAGGGTTTGATATCAGTTCGCCCAACCCAGAACGTTAACCTTAATCAGTATATTTGGGGGGGGGGGGTGCAGGGGAGGGATACTGTGGGCAAATGTGAATTGTTGTCACACTGTGCCACTAAACCTATTGTATCTGAAAAGTTTGCAGTATCTCCTGTACCTACTATCTTTACCTTTCTTCTGGGCTATCAACAGGCCGGTCAAGTTCTCACTTACATCAGGGTACAACTGCAGGTTGGGATGGACAAACAGCAGAATCAGCAGGTGACTCTTTGACTTCACAGCCTGGGCCAGTCTCCCCTACTCACTACTACTGCTGCCTCAGAGCTCAGGCTTGGTCACCTCCCTCCTCAATTCCTTCCACCATCTCCAAAGTGGTCGCACTCTGCCTTTTGTCTAACCTACCTCCAAGCTCTCCTCCACTCACTCCTGCACTCCACTTAGTGATCTTTCTGAAATATACAGTGATGACGTTATTACTCTGCTCTAAACTGTCCACTAGCTTCTCAGGACCAAGGCCAGAATCCTTAGTAGGACTTTCAAACTGTCCAGTTTTCTCTTTAGCTGTGAAGTTTGAATATACTGCCTTCACAATTTACTATGTGATCTGAGGGGCATGATTAACCTCTCTGAACCTCAATCCACCTTCTGTAAAGACTCTCAGATATTTGACCTACAGACTTTCACCTCCAAGGGCAACAGGTACTCGATGACCCATCTTAAAGATAGTAAAATAGAGTCCAGAAAATGTAAAGTCATGCGCCCAAAGTCTCTGGGCCTGGAAATAAAGCAAATTTCTGATACACTTAAGGGGTATCAGACTTCCATTCATCAGGGCTAGGTCTAGCTTGTTTTCTGGGAGAAGCCCTGAAGCATGAGGCTGGGAGACTGTGGATGCCCCACACACCTATTAGGTTTAGGATGCTGTCCAACGTGTGGAGTGTGTCTTGGATGGTAGCTCCGGCATTCTTGGCTCTGTTATCAACTCTTTGGGCTTCTGTAATTACCTGAAGAAAAAGAAATACAAACCAGTCTTGAAAGGGTGTCTCTCACATTGGCAAGTTTAAAAGGATCTCCCACGGAAAACGACAGAAACTGACCATCTGCACTGCGTCCATATCCAGGTCAAATTCTTGCTCCTTCCTTGCCAGCTCTCCTTCCACTTCTCTCATCTCGCTCTTCAGATTGGCCAGTCCCTTCTCTATGGCCAATGCTCCATCTGCTGTCGCATTGGCTTCCAAGTTCAGACTCCCTATCTCCTGGGAGAAGAAAGGGAGCCAGGGACGCGAGGAGAGACAGGGGTGAGGCACAAAAACATCCCAGAGACAAATACAGAAAAAATACAGCTGCAGCCAGGCCCTGATGGAGTCAGTTAGATGAACAACGGAGAGTCAGACTTGCAGACACACCCTTCCCCAAGCTCTGCTTGATACAAATTATTTTGAGGGTACGGCTGTAGGTACTAGGAGGGTCAGAAGTGAAACACTGGCTCCGTCAGGTCAATGCTCACCAAAAGGTGAATGCAATAAAAACTATCTGGGAAAACTCAGAGGGTGAGAAACTTACAACATTTCCTGTCATAGTTCTTTGTTGCCACAGTCTTTGGAGTGACTTTACTAGGATCCCTACGACAGCTGAATTTCAGGTGCAGAGAATGAATGGGCCACAGCTGTGACTTTTGATTGTATCAGGACATAGTGTATCAGTATCTTTGTCAATAAACTGTTATTAAGCATCAAATTGCAGTCATTTCTGTGCTAGAAGCTATGTAAAGAGAGGCACATGAAAGTGGTCTCTACCCTCAAGGGACTTATAATTAGAAATTATTCTTGCAAATTACCAAGTGGTCAAATGGTCCAGATACTAAGAGTCCCCTTTGGGCTTTCTAGAGCTGCAGAAGCTTTTTAGAAGTCATGCCTAAATGAGAGGTAAGAAGCTCTCTTCCAGCTGAGAAGCACAGCTCCTACAACAGCATTTAGCATGTGGGTTGTAGTGTAACTAGTCTGTCTCTCCCCATTACAATGAATGCTCCTTGAAGCGAAGGACTGGGTCTTTCCCACCTCCATATCCCCAGCACGAAGCACAGTGCTGACACATTGTGGGAGGGGAAAAAAGATAGGTGTCATGCTGAGCGAAATAAGTCAGACAGAGAAGGACAGATACCATATGTTCGCACGTATAGGTGGATTAGGAGGAACTTAGCGGAGGGCCGTGGGGGAGAAGAAGGGGAAAAAATAGTTGCGGACAAGGAGGGAGGCAAACCATGAGAGACTCTTGAATGCTGAGAACAAACTGAGGGCCGACGGG
>NW_027529934.1:8906736-8908546 GCF_008692635.1 Crocuta crocuta | reverse complement strand
GGGGGGGGGGGGGGAGGGGAGGGGGGAGATGGGCATGGAGGAGGGCACTTGTGGGGAGGAGCACCGGGTGTTATATGGAAACCAACTTGACAATAAACTATTAAAAAAAAAAAAAGAGTATGTGGAGCTTAGACACAGAGAGATAAGGGATCTAGAACTCCAGAATTTCATAAGCTTGAATCAGACATCGATGATAGTTGTTACGGAGTTGAACTGTGTCCTCCAGAAAGATATGTGGGTGTCATGACCCCCAGTATCTCAGAATGTGACCTGATTTGGAAATAGGGTTGTCATAGATTCAATGCCTTAAGATAAGGTTATACTGGAGCACAGCGGGCCCCTAGTTCAACCTGACCGATGTCCTTATCAGGGTCAGAGACACCCAGGGAAAAAACCCCATGTGATGATAGAGGCAGAGATTACAGTGACGCCACTGCAAACCAAGGAATGCTGAGGGTCGACGGCCACCACCGGAAGCTAGGAAGAGGCAAGGGGGGCTGCTACCCAGGGTCTCAGAGGGAATGTGGCTCTGTGGGCATGCTCATTTCTGACTTCTAGCCTCCAGAACGGGGAGACAATAAATTCCAGTCCTTTTAAGCCATCTAGTCTGTGGTGCTTCGTATAGCAGCTCTAGGAAACCATTACAATAGTTACATATATCTATCTTGGACGGCTCTCCTCAGGGCATTGTCCAAAAAGCAAATGAAGGTTCCCGCTCTCAATCAATGACAGCCTTGGGAATCAATCAACAAAAGGGGCGGCTGTGGGGGAATAGGTTCTATTTACACAAATGGGTTAGAAAAAAGCTGAGGGCGGAAAGCCGCCACCACGGGGGTGAAAACGCCCGAGGTTAGCCAGCGAGATAGTGTAATGAGTAACTTGTTACAGCACTTGCAGGAAATTACCTTCCATCTGACGCCAATATACTGATGTACCTCGATCACAAACACCACTTGCCCCCCAGACCCTGCGCTTCTTACACACGCAAGTCGATGATTACTGCCTGATTGTTTTCTCCACATTCACGTGTGGAAGAGCTTGTTTTCTTCATGTTCACCACGTGGGTAATATCTTGTGAGCTCAATAAATACGGAGACACAAGCTCTGTTCGGGCTTCCGGTCTCCTCCCAGACCTTAGCTTCTCTCATGGTCGATTCTGCATTTGCTCTCTCACTGAGTAAGCTAGAACGCCACACTCCTAGTCTGTGACAGGTGGCTCCGGGTGTGACGTGGATCCGGGGCTGCCCTGGGCCCCAACAGGACTCTGAGTTGTAGGGATCAAAATGAGCCTGCTGCTCTCTCTACTCGCTCGCTCTCTTCCCACACCCCCCTTGCGTTTGCAGCTGCTCACGCCAGCCTGCACTTGGGTTTCTGCTTACCTGTTCGATCTTGCCCGTGATTTCCAGGGCCTCCCCAGCTGCGGTCTTTGCCCTCTGGGCATCGGCAGCAGCACCGCCCAAGGCCGCCTCTGCCTGCTTGGTCTTGTCGCTGGCACCGGCCACCCTCTGGCTTATGTACGAGAGTCTCTTCATGGCCTCCTCGGCCTCTGCTTTTCTGTCTTCAACCTGCAAGTCAAACTCTGAAATGAAGAGGAGAAAATAATGGCCGTGAAGTTAAAGTTGACTTATAAAGCTTACAAAGGAAGACGAATGGGGCTAAAGTTCTTATGAAAAATTCTAGGAGGAGTGTTCTTACTGCCTCGGGGCAAAAGTAGGGGAAGTTGTGGCTGTTAGTGGTCTTCTTATCCAGCAGAAAGTACCTTAAAGGAGGCATTGAGAGGGCCAGAATTAACTCCTTTGTCAGAGAAACT
>NW_027529934.1:8893184-8906729 GCF_008692635.1 Crocuta crocuta | reverse complement strand
TAGTAGTAAGGCCCCAAAGTAGATCAAAAGTCGGTAGAATCTTTATTCTTGAGAGAGCAAGCAAGCATGAGCGGGAGGGGGTGGGGGGCAGAGGGCGAGGGAGACAAGGATCCAAAGCGGGCTCCACACACAGCCTGACCTGGGGCTCGAACCCACCAACCGTGAGATCATGAACTTAAGTCAGATCCTTAATAGCCTAAGGCACGCAGGCACCCCTGAAAGCAGGTGGAATCTTTCAAGCCCCAAGTTTCAAGCCAGAGCCTTAAACCCTAAGCTGCTAATGATAGTTGGAGGCTGGATAGAATGGATAAAGAGGTTCTTTCTGTGAGGAAAATCCCAAAACTTTAGAAATGTCTTCTTGTGCTTGGTTAAAATTTCAGGTTTCCTTAATCTCTACAAGGCACAAACCCAAATTTCCTGGGGTCTAGGTATTGTGACAAAGCTTGCTCTATCCTCCCTACAAAGCAACCACATCGATTCTGTACATTCAAAAGTTTTTAAGTGTTTATTTTTGAGACCAAGCACGAGCTGGGGAAGGGCAGAGAGACACACAGAATCCAAAGCAGGCTCCAGGCTCTGAGCTGTCAGGTCATGACCTGAGCTGAAGTCAGACTCTTAAGCCACCCAGGTGCCCTTAATACTATACTAGAACCAACCAGGCTACAAAGGAAAACTATCTGTGTGGTAGTGGGAGGCTGGATCTGTGAAGGACCTTAGAGATCATTTTTAATTCAACCTTCTCTCTTTAAAAGACTTAGGGTCTGGAAAGGTTGTGACTTGCCTAAAGTCACCTCATAGTCCGCTCAGAGCAGTCAGCCCAGAAATTTCAGAACTCGAGCCTTCTGACATCTAGCTAGTCTTTCCACTACATCCAATATTAATGCAATTTCTTTCTTTAGATATTGTCAATATCCCAAAGTATCTATCCTCTAGAGAGCTACATAGGGATTCAAAATAAAGTCACAGTTCTACCTTTAACCTATTCAAGTGACCTGAACCCTGAAATGCTTACCTCTGAGGTTCTTTAAGATGTTCTCAACTTCATAAAAAGTGGCATTGCCCATACTTAGTGCTTCTTGGGCTCTGCTTTTAGCAAGGTTGGCACGGGAAAGCAGCTGATCTGACCTCTGTAAACAGGCAGAGCAAGACCAGAATGAATGTAACCTACACCGAGGAGGAGCAGCATTCCTGCCAGCAGAATCACTAACCGGTTTCCCTTCACGACAACAGAGCTGTGGTTCACCAGGAAGTCTCGGGGTGCTATCGCAAAGCCCTCCACAATCTGCGACAGAGCAAACTTTCTAGCCGAACGACCCATCCCATATAAAGAACTGTCTCAAAGTCTAGTCCACTATCCAGGACAAGTACAGTTTCGCAAATCCTAACTTAATACTCCAGATACTTCCTAAGGCTAACCTAGTAGAAAAAGCTGGACCAAAACTGAACCCTCGCCGGAGTCCTATCCCTAGGTTTGAGGGCTGCTTAAATGGGTGGAACTGAATTCTACCAAGTTGTCTCTATCTCAGTTACTCCATCTACAAGGTACCATGACCTTCAGAGAGTTTTCTATCGTTCCTCTTGCCATATTTATTCACATGGTATGCATCCATTCCCTGTTAAGTAAATGAATTAACCAAAGGATACCTGTCTCCCGTTCTTTCCATTCTGTAAGAGCTGCTGGGTTTCTTCTTCCCAGCTTCCGAGATTGTTTTGCACATGCTTGAACTCATCCATATGTCTAGTCACCAGGGTTGAGAGAGCATCTGCTTTTTGTCTGATTCTTTTTACTTCTACCTGTAAAGCCAAAGAAATGAAGGAGTCTGACTTCTGCCCATCAGTCCCCGCACCAGCCTTCTTCTGAGCTGGCCTCATGGTTTGAAAATAACAGCAAAGTCTAACAAATGAAGCACTATACCTAATGATAGGCACCAGGTTCCCCCAAGCATCAAACAGGTTTTGTCTCTTGTTTTAATCATGTTAGTTTACATATGCGTGGAAGCATTTTTTTGTAGGAATCCTTGAGTGCTTTTTGCATAGCTAGAAAGCTGAATTTTAGTCTAACAAGTATGTGACAGTTAAAGGAATTGATGACAACGTAAAACTTCTGAGAACAAAAGGCTTCTGAATGGCTGTACATAGAGACGTACTATAGGTTGGACCCAAATGTAAATGCCAAGCTTTATCTATGCCAATTTCCCATAGGTTTTGGTAGTCCCCAGAACTAAGGAAGAGATCTAAAATCTTGATCCACTAATAGCTTCAGGATGTGGGCTAAGGCTTTTTCAGAAGCAAAGACTAGGGTTTAAGAACAAGGAAACGGGTAACAAGAAAAGATACTCTCTGATACAATGCAAGAAAGGTCCACGTGAAGGGAAAGCTGAATGACTGACCGCTATTATGGAACCCCCCAGAAGCCAGCACTGTGGCCCTTCTGTCCATCAAGTGCATTGGTACATGCCCTCACCTGAAAAGACTGATCACTGATTCCCTGAAGCTGAGACACCGAATTGAGGAGGCGAAGGCTATGCTGATAAGACCTATCTGCTTCAGTGTCTGCTTGAGTGACCTCCCCCGACAGCTGCTGGGCCAGGGACTTGGTTTTCTCCAACCTGCAGGGTTGGGGGGGGGAGGGGAAGAACTTTGAGAAATCACTTCTTAAAACCAAACATTCATCCTGTCGTGTAAAGTCTGGAAATTGGAGTTCCCAGAAGAACCAATGAGGTTAAGTGTCCCCGCTCCATGATCTAAACCTAAGCCTTGAAGTTTATACAGGCTAAGTCAGAAGAATTCAGCCCAAGTTTCCCACGTCTTGATAACACATTATCTTTACATTCCCCCATGTCCTCCAATGCGTCTACTCCCATCCTTCAACCACAACTTCCCCCAAGTGTTGCAATCTCTCAAAACAAATTTTACTTTATCATTTTCTTCCAGCTGTAAAGGCATGTCCTTTCCCCCAAATCAACACTCCTTCTCTTGTCCCTTAGGATTAATATTTAATGAAACATGACGCCCCTCACACGTGGCTTGCCCCACACCCCAGAAGGCTTCAGACTATCCTGGCCCGTGTGAGGGCCCGTAGACACCTACTTTCCCATGAGTCCTTGCACCACGGAGCCCTCCACGCTGCCACTTCCGCCTCCTTCCCGCACCGCCTTGTGTGCCAGTGACAGCGCTTGTTTGGAATAGTCCTCGGCTTCCCTTACCAGCCGCTCCATGTTACTGGCTGACCCGACATGGCTGAAAGGATCAAAAACAAAGAATCTTGAGTTTTCATAGCACAGGGCTTCCGTTAGGTGTTCTATTTGAATGACGGCAGAGGAGTTAGGGAACTGGCAGCCAAACATAGTTGATCCAGATTAGACGGAATTAGGGGACCTGAAGGTGTTCTGGAGATGGAGCTCATGTCTTAGACCATGGTTGATGATCTCTTCCGTCTATGGTGGGACCTGGGGGAGTGGGGCGTGGAGATGGGTGCGAGCAGTTCCAGGGGGGTAAAATACTGCATTTATGAGCTGTTTTGTGCCACAAGCCTAGGTCTGATTTCATCCAAGAACCCCCCCCACTACTTTTTTTAATTGTTGGACAATAAGATGCTTTATTAAAGTTGATACATTTACTATAGAAGAATTCTGTGAAAAGAACAGGCTATTAAATTACTTTGGATCTAGGTCTCTGCCTTATAAAGTCTGTCCCCAAAAGATGTCCTCTCACTATATCCGATGGCTGCAAGCATACAGGTGACTAAAAAGCAGCAATATTTTTCCCTTCTAGGTTTCAACTGACTTGCCTTGGGTATTACAAATCCTCCTCGCACAATAATAATAATAAAAAATCCCAATCCCTAGTCTACATAGTACCATCTCTGAGCAGGTGAGATGGATGAAGCACCCGGCCAGCCCTACATTTGTGCTTGGCCAGAGGTCCACACAGGATCAGCCTTGAGAAAGCCATCTTCCCTTCAACCAGACAACTCTACTTGAACTACTCCGAGACTCCTAGGAGGGGTGAAACTTCAGGCATGGGCGTCTCTACAATGAAGTGCTTGTGGTTGGTAAACAGTTCAGTGGAGTCTTGCTCTATTGATCTTTCTTCTAAGTCTGATTCTGGGATGCTAGTACAGCCACCTGGCATGACCATGGTCCCCCCCACTACTCTTTTGATGCAGCTCGCCAGAGGGGACAGAGCCTGTCAATAAAAGCCCCCCCCATTGCTTAGAAAATGATTATTTTTTTAATGTTTTTATTTATTTATAGAAGAGAGAGACCGCGTGAGCAGGGGAGGGTCAGAGAGAGTGGGAGTCACAGACCGAAACAGGCTCCAGACTCCGAGCTGGCAGTCAGCACAGAGCCCGACGCGGGGCTCGAACCCACGAACCGCGAGATCATGACCTAAGCGAAAGTCGGACGCTTAACCGACTAAGCCACCCAGGTGCCCCTTAGAAAGTGATTTTTAAAAAGAGAAAGGAGAACCGAGCTCAGGAGGCAGCTCATGCTACAAAAACACAAATCCACCCCTTCACGGACTGAATTCCATCTGGGATTCGCAGAGCCTGCCACTCTGCTGAGCACTCTTGCTAAGAGCAAACCTCTTCCACAGGGTTAGGATTTACAGTCCCACTACGACTAGGGAACTGCCTGTTCTCACTGGGGCCCCGCAGAGCCGGTTTTTGGGAGGCGGCTCCCCATCTAGTCTTGGCCCCCACAGGCTAGCAAACAACTCGTCGCTACTTGTTCCCAGGCTCGATGTGGGAGCCTGGGAGTCCCTCAAAGCTGCAGAGTGTTCTTTTCCAGAGGCTGATTCATTTCACGGGGCCGAAAAAATCTCCCATCTGACACACGCCAAGGCCATACTGTGAGTCATAGAAAAATCCGTGGTAAAAAACACACCTCCACCCCCAACCCTTGCCAAATGACCGTGCCCAGTGGCCACCTACGTACACTAAAAGGCCAAGAGGTTAAAAAGCTGCAGGGCAAGGAAATGGCTACAAAGGAGGCTGGGGGCATTGACTATGTTGCTTAGGTCCTGAGGATCCTGCGGTCTGGTCCAAGTCTGGCCTGAGGAGGTAGTCTGAAGCGGGGGTCTGCTCACCTGTCTGCCAGTCTTGTGGCCTCCTGAGCCAGGCTTTGAAAACCATTTGGCCCCACGTAGGGCTCTGTGGGAGGAATGTTCTGGAAAAAGGAGAATTGGTTAAGACTTTGCACTCAGCCCTGAAACCAAAGCAGGTTCTGCATCTGTCCTGCTAGAACTCGTTGTCATTAGCCACACACTGCACCCTGACACCTCGAGTCCCTAGTCCCCATAATCGTTAAAGTACAGAGAAGAAAGTAGAAATCCAAGTTCAAAAAACCTCTGTATATAGATATCGATGTTTAAAAATCTATTCACGTTCATACGTATTTTCCTATGCATTTAAGGTCAATAGACTATCTACCAGGTTTAATGGTGGTTATTTCTTGGCATCATAGAGGATTTTCTATTCTCTAAAATAGAAAATTGTGTAATGAAAAAATCATACACTTAAAAAAATTTTTTTAAATATTTTGCAGAGCGTGAACCGTGGAGGGTCAGAGAGGGAGATCCAGAATCTGAAACAGGCTCCAGGCTCTGAGCTAACTCTCTGCACAGAGCCCAACACGGGGCTTGAACCCACAAATCGTGAGATCATGACCTGAGCTGAAGTTGGACGCCCAACCAACTGAGCCACCCAGGCGCCCCTCCATACATTGTTTAAATCATTCATTTCCTCAGCATGATAATGGTCTTCCAACTTCCTTTATACATATTCCACCCACCCACTTCCATTATCGTCACCGTTGTCCTCATTGAGAGAAACGAGAACTCCTTCAAATCTCTCCCTCCTACAAACTACAGCGTTAAGAAAATCCTACTGGCAACATTTTTCCCCTTTTCGGAATTCTGTCTTCACTGGATTCCTTCCTTTCTACCCTTCTTTCTCATTTGTTCATTCATTCATTCGGGCAGCAAACATTTATCACCGCCACACACAATGCCGTAGGCTGCTAGTGCAAATGTGAACAAAACTAAATCCTGCCTGCTGGGTGCTAACAAGCCAGGAGGTGTGCAGCGAGAAGGGAGAAGAGAGCGGGCCCGCAGGAGGGTACGGTTAGTGAGAAATGAGCTAGGAAGAACACAAATGCAGTAAAACAGGAAGTTACAAGAAGCCAGATAACACAAAGAAGAGGTGTGCCTGTTTCCAGAGAAA
This sequence comes from Crocuta crocuta, assembly GCF_008692635.1. Taxonomy (NCBI): domain Eukaryota; kingdom Metazoa; phylum Chordata; class Mammalia; order Carnivora; family Hyaenidae; genus Crocuta; species Crocuta crocuta. The sequence continues at coordinate 8,900,503 of NW_027529934.1, read as the reverse complement.
GTCTAGCTATCTGCCAGGCGGACCTAAAAGTGTGAGCCTATCTGCAGGGGGGGGTCTCCCCGTCTAGCAGGGGGTCCTCCGTATCCTAACCCAGCAACACCTACAGTGTTTCGCAGGGAGGCCTCGCTTTCCTCCAGGCTCAGGCGCATCTGAGTGACCAGCCTGCGAGTATCCTGAACTCGGTTCTGATACTGACTGCCCAGGGCCTGAATTATTTCCACAGTCCTCTTGAGGTCATCCAGGCGGCTCCGGTAGCTATTCTCTTCACGCTTCACCTTGGCCAGCTGGAGATTGAGAGCTCTAATAGCACCTGATACCAGTAAGGAAAAGAGGGATTGAGAACTTTCGCAATCAACACAGGGGCATCCAACATGACGCAGGGTTGAAAGGGCCTTTGACGGGCTTACGGCAAAATGGCAAAAACCCAGTAAATGAATGCATGCAACTCCTGTTCTGTTGCCATCACAGACTGTCCTAGCTCTGCAAGTGCAGAGACCCCTGCTGAACCAACACCCACAGAAGATTATGAATTCCCTTCTGTCTGAAGGGAAATCGGCCCTCGTTACCTTCTGAAATCTGAGCTTCTCTCAGAATGTCCCGAAGGGCCTGCTCGGCCTGCTGCAGCCTGCCTTCCAGCTCTGTGTTGGGCACTGCTCCACTGCCACCCTGAGCCCTTGAAACCAGGGCCTCCAGGCTCTGGAGCTGCTGCATGAACTGGTCCATCTGAAACCACACCGGAAAGAGGATCAGAACAGACGGTGCCGATCATAGTCCAATACCGGGGACTCAGTGGATAATGGCTAAGAGCCCAAAAATGCTTGGTGGGTCAGGGTAGTTAAAGACTCTAAAGCCTGGATTCGGAGTTTGAATCCTGGGCCACACTAAGTAGCTGACTGGGACCTTAGGCAAGTCACTTTCTTTATCCATTAGATGGGGATAATAAAATATATTACTTGGACTAAGTTAGTATTTGCATAGGGCTTAGAACATGTCTGGAACAAAAAGTGCTATAGAGGGCAGGTAAAATAGAACTGGACTTGTTTGTTTGTTTTTTTAATTTATCTATCTTTGGGGTTCTGTTTGGGCCTTTTCTTCCTCTGCCTTCACCCCAGCAAAATAGTACTAATAACGTCACTGTCCTCCTCCTCTGGAATGTGAAACAGAAGTTTCTGGAGGCCATTCTTGTTGGAACAGTCTTGACACCTTCTAGACTCCGCGTATCTTCTATAGATTTTTCATTTGTTTTGCAAAGGACCTCTCTTGCAAAAACCCAACAGAAAACGGAATATTATAAGCAGAAAGAGGACTGAATTCAGAGTCGGGAATTCTGGGTGGGCTCCGCCTGGCCATGTGACTGAAAAACTGCAAAGGTCTTGAGATTTGGGTCAGTGAAAACTAAAGTCCATATGCTCTCTTGTAAATTTGCTACAAGATCAAGTGTACCAAATGAGACTGTATCTGCAAAAAGGTACTTTTAAAAACGGTATACTTAGGAGCATTAATCTGAAACAATACTATTTAATACAGCAATTTTTTTTAAAGAAATAGTAATCTCCACCCTTCATCCCCAGGAGACGAGGAGGGTGTCCTAGATTTGTGATCGACCCACCCGGTAGACACTTAGCGGTTGTACTCATGGGGGTGAGACCTGGGTAGCATGCACACCTGAATCTTCACTTGATTATAGCAGGCTGGGCAGCTGGTTAATGCCGCATGCTCACAGGTGAGGCCGCCAAACCCTGGCTTGCAAACACAGCTGCCGTCACTTCGACACTCCCCAGGCTCAGAGCCCATTGGGTTGCAGTTGCAAGCTAGAGATAAAAGACAGACAAAGCATTTATATCAAGCTAATCCTAGAAACTGGAGGGATAGCAAAGATAAAAGATCAAGTCACCAATGGCCAAGGATCCTTCTTTGCCCTTGTCAATTCACATTGTGCTAGATTTGTCTTGCCTGTGCCGCTAAGTGCATTTCTAACATAGATGGATCTTAGGAATCATCTAGCAAGTTTGTTTGGCGAACGTGNCGGAACTGACTTATTCATCACTGTGCCCTCAGATCTAGCTCCATATTGGGTACTTGGTAGGCATTTGACAAAAGCTAGTCAAGTGAAGAAATATATGGTCTGAAGCCGGTGAAGTCTCTTAATAGCTCTTTATTGCTAGAATTATACTGTTTACAGTGTACTTTCTCATACTATTTTATTTTACATTTGCAACCACGGAGTTTAATATTCATATGAAGAAGCTGAGGCTCAGATTAACTGGAATAACCAGTGTAAATACAATAGGTTAAAAACAGAACAAAACTAGAACTCCGTACTGCAAATGGCATGTGGGCTCTTCCTATCATGTGTACTTTCTAGCACATCCAGGCTAACTGACAGGGTTGGGGTTCGGGCAGGTGGGATCTGTGCCTCTGGGTAGAAGCCTCAGGCTGCACAGAGATCCTTAGGCATTTCCAGGGCTGGAGACTGCGGGCTGGGCTCCCTGCAGACCTCACGAGGAACTGGGAGTCCTCCAATCTGGGTCCCCAGAGGCTCTTGGGGGCTCTGTTAGGATAGAGTTCTGGGCATCAGGGCTGGTCTGGGACCTTCGCAACGGAGGGTGGGCCCATGGGGCAGGCCAGCTCCCTAGAACTGAACTTGCCTCTTGAACATAACCTGTGCAGGGGCTGGAAAGGGCCGAGTAAGGACCCGTGTGCGCACTGGCGCTTTGATCTGAAGCAGCCCTGAGGCATGCTCTGATAGCTGCTGCTTTGAAGCCAAGTCCCCTTGGTAGAACTCGAAACTGTTACCTTTGTCTGCATCGATTACCCCGACTTCCTGAGAGGGTCTCTTAAACCGCTTCAGCCTTCCCCCCTCACCACCTCTGTGTGCAGGCTTAGTCTCGGGTCACTTCCTCGGTCCTGTAAGAGGCCTGCCAGCCTTGGGCTCAGGCCTACGACCTGGCCGCGTTTCAGCTCCTCTTCCACTGAAGAATGTAAGCCTGACCTTTTTTTACTTCCCTCACCCAGCTTTAACCCATTCGACATCCTCTAGGTCTGTCTTCCAGAACCCTGCTGCAGGGGTCGTCAGACCTTTGACAGGTGAACGGTCCAAACTGTTCGTGGGCCAGTGGGTCCGAGAAACCACAGTAGCATCATCTTACCTGCTGCCGCCCAGCTGATTTGCATGTTCTTAGGCGTGTCCACACTCCAAGCTTGCATGTGTGCACACGCACACACCATCTGTCCAACCTGTCTAGCGATGCGGTCCTACCTCGACACTTGTCTGCTGGGTTGGGAGCCAAGGGGTCTCCGAAGTAGCCTGCTTTGCACTGGTCACAGTGGACGCCGGCTGTGTTGTGGATGCACTTCAGACACCTGCCTGTCAGGCGGTCGCAGTTCCCGGAGGCAGTGGGGTCCACGTTGTTGTTGCACTGACAGGGCTGACAAGGCCTCACTGGGCCGTGTTCCCCAAAGGGGTCCCCAAAGTAGCCATCGGCGCAGAGCTCACAGCGGGCGCCTGGAAGGAACGATGCCCAGGCCTGAGTGGTCATCCGTTGGCGGCAAGAAGAGGCGCAGGGGCCTGGGGTCCCAGTCACCCTCTGGAAGAGCCTCCCGCCCTGGACCCCAGAACAATGGCAGGAGAGGGTGCTCAGGGTAAGGGGTCAGCTGTCCCGCTCCATGGGGGTCCCGGCTGTTAGAACACAGCAGCCCTACCTACCAGGAAGCTCCCTGCTGGTTACCAAGATGGGTGAGGGAAAGTCAGATTTACAGCCGTGCCACTGAGGCTGTTGCTGAAGAATGAACTCGTCTTTCAGGCTGACCAGCAGAGAAATGTGACCTTTACTTTTTTTTTTTTAAGTAATCGCTACACCCAACACGGGACTCAAACCCACAACTCCAAGAGTCGCATGCTCTACTGATGGAGCCAGCCGGGTGACCCGAGAGAGAATTGGCATTTAAAAGGCCACATATTTCTCGCAAACTCCTTCTCTGAAACCTCCTAAGACCGCATTAACCATACCTACATACCCTGCAAAACCACACACTGCCCTTCCTCCATTCACCTCTCGGGCATATTCTTTAGGATGAGCCCTAAGGAATTATAATTCCCCAGAATTTGTTCTTGGAAGAGCAGCTGTTTATGTGAATTCATGGCATCCGGACAGGGGCAGCAGGCCCTCGGCCTTACCAGTGACCGCGTGCGGGCAGTTATTGCACACCACCTCCTCGGTCTCGGGCATCACGGAGCAGCTGAACCCATTGCGGCAGGGACACGGCTTGCAGCTGCGGGGGTCGTGTGGGTCGTTGTAGAAACCAATGGGGCAGTCCGCACACTCGATGTCCAGATTCTCATCCCCTGAATAACAATCTCCTGGAGGCAGAGCAAGAACGGAGGAGTAGAGAAATGAGCAGCGTAAAACAATACACTCCCTTTAATATGGATGAGGCGTGGGAAGCAGAGCTTCGTAACCAAAACCTTCCTGAAGCTTTCCCCAGAGTGTCTGAGCCCTGGCTTTCACCTTTGCCCTAGTACCAACACCAAACCTGGCCACGACCCTGAATCTCACCCTGGCTCTCCTACGCCAAGTAGACCAAGCTACCTTAACGCTGCTCCCCTGTCCCCACGGCCTGACCCCATTTGTCAGCACATTCATTCAGACCCTGACATTGCCTTTGATCTCTCCATACAATTCCTGAAACTCAACACTAACTACACCAACCCCCCAGCACTGAACCATGACAGCCATTTCCTGTAACCTGGTACCTTTCCCACAACCCTGTGGCATTTCCATAATGAAAAGGATTTGAGTGTAATAAAGCTCTGGGTCCATCTTGTCTGACTCTGGCCCCTACCCTCCTAATCCTTTCCCATCTCCAAAATGAGTTCGGGCGCGGTCTTTCTTACACAGCTGTCTCTTCCTCGGGAGTCCGCAGGCCCCTGACCGTACCCCAGCCACCTGGGCCAGGTGTCATTTCACTCACCCGTGTCTGGATCGCAGGCTCCTCCCCCTTGGCAGTTACATGGAATACAGGTGCCAAAAGGTCCCAGTCTGGCAGAGTCTCTTTTGTAGCCAGAAGCACAGTCCTGACAGAACTGCCCTTTGTACCCAACAGGACACACACATTGTTCAACCCAGGGGGCTGGTGCGCCAGAGACCGGGCGGGCTGAAATCAGGGTCACGTTGTCCAGGTACCCAGTACCTGCAATGCATGGAACAGTCAGAAGTAGCAGGGGGTGAGGTCTAAAGGTCTAGTCAGGCCTCTCGTTGGATTTTAGATTTCTTAACACCCTAACAAAGATGGGAGGCGGTCACTCCCTAGGCCACAGGTATAGCAGTCCATCATGACTGCCGCACACCAGAAAAGTCCGTTTAAATTCTGGCTCCACCCTCACCAGCTGTGTGAATTGGGCAAGTCGAGTAACTTCTTTACAATGGTTTCCTCAACTGTAGAAGTAACAGTGGTATCCACCTCCCCTGTTGGTTGTGAGGTTAGACAACTGCCTATGTTGTATGCCTGGTTCAAAGTAAAGATTCAATAAATCGTTATTCGTTGCATTAATGATATGGAAATTATACATGCCAGCTATGCTTCCTGTTTATGTAAGTGTGGAAAAAGCTCAAACTCCCATTTAAATCCAATGGGATTAGGAGGTCAATAAAAGGAGTTAACAGGGGCGCCTGGGTGGTTCAGTTGGTTGGGTTCCGACTTCAGCTCAGGTCATGATTTTGCAGTTGATGGGTTCGAGCTCTATGCCGGGCACTGTGCTGGCAGCTCAGAGCCTGGAGCCTGCTTCAGATTCTGTGTCTTCCCCTTTCTCTGCCCCTCCCCTGCTAGTGCTCCGTGTCTGTCTGTCTGTCTCTCTCTCTCTCTCTCTCTAAGAATAAAGCTGAAAAAACTCATACATATAACTTTTAACAGAAAAAATACATGTGATGCCTGAACCTGGTAGCCCCGAGTATTATTCCAAAGGAACTCCAGTTAGAGAGGGCTGTGTTGTGGATCTCATTTCCTAGCTAAGAGGACATGCCCAATTGTTGTAGATTCTCTTCAAATAATCAGATTTCACCTAAATTTGGAGAGTCTTTTAAGCAAAGTAGCATCATTTCATTCTTCATTGGTGCTAACTTTTTTTCTTTAGAGAAAAGCCTTACTTTTAACTTCTAGAATGTAAAAACTTGGACCTGACCAGAGACTCTTGATCAAAACCATCAAGTGGTTTTACCTACTTGTTTGGACACTGTCCCCTCCTTAGGTTTTAATTCTTTTCAGCTTTCTAAGAGGAATTCATTTCCCTTCGTTGCTTACTGTATTCTCCATAGGTAGCCCGAATCCGCAGTGCCGTGAGGTTACGCAGTAACCTCCGAAACTCAAAGTAACTCAGCTGGGGACTCCAGTTACTGCTTGGGCGTTCATTTAACCTGCAGGATTTAAAGCCAGAAGCTTAAAAATACAACTCTTCTCAAATCCTAGCATTCATGTACAGGATACAAAATATACCCAAGAATGTGGGCACAGCTAAGCCCCTTCACGGTCCTGCCTACCAGAGAACAAAGGATGGGCAGCTGCACCCTTATAGGCATGAACTTGGAGTTCCTCCCTCCATGGGAAGGCAGGCACCCTACAGGCAGTGATGGAGGGCACCCCAGTGTGGGAAGCCCAGCTGCAGGGCCCATGGAGTCCGGTGCTGGTCCAAGTCCTCAGAGACCACTTCCTATTCTTGGCCACACAAAACTTAATATCAGGAACATCTGAGTTCAAGAATCCCTAACTCTCAAATAAGTTACTATTAGTTTTTGGTTTTGTTTAAATGACTTGTTAGCTGAGTGCATTTCACTTTTTTCAAGAGTCTGCTTTCGCATTTTATACTACCCACATCCAATACTTCTTGATTTAGCATTATAGTATCTGGCTCCATTGTACCACCAGCCCCTGCGCTCCTCTTTCAGATTTTGGTTTGTTTTTTTCCTGGAATATCTGTTTCAGAAACCACCCTACCCCTTTTGTTTCATTCCCTAACCTCACCTCTCACTGTATTCCTCTCCCAACTCCACACTTCACTCATAACAGAACTACTGAGAACTTCTTCCTGCACAAAACATCCTCAAGCATGATTATTTCCTCTGCCTGGCTAACCTTCTCCCCCACCCCCCACCTCTTTCTTTAGAAAACTGTTCATGTGTTATGAATTCTTGGGAAGCTCTCCGTGACCACTCCAGTGTGGGTTACCTGCGCCTCCTCTGTGTGTTCAAAATACCTGTGCCCATCTTGTCCGCCTGGTCATCTCCAAGCCACACTGCAAAATCTTTTTTTTTTTTTTTTTCCTCCCC
>NW_027529934.1:8750917-8893133 GCF_008692635.1 Crocuta crocuta | reverse complement strand
TTCCCTCCCAGGAGCCTGTTGGGGCTTCAGGGCAGGAAGCATGTTCCATTTCTGTATATAATACCAAGTTTGGTATGTGCAAGGTGCTCAGAAAAGCTTATTAAATTAATGAGCAAAGGAACCAGACCTCAGTCACCGTTTGTGGTACTTGACTCACATGTAGTCATTCTTACCTGAACGTGTAGGTCTTGGTGATCCCACATGGCAGTGCCTTGCCACGTGGCATCAAGGGAGCTGTGACCCGCAGACCAGCACCTTCCAGGATCACATCGTGGGCAGATGGGTGTCTGCCTCCCCTGTCCACACGGTAGTCAAAGGACAGGGTTTGCCCATAGCTCACCTGTTGATTCCCAAGAAATTTGGCTGTGAAACAGAATTTGAAAAGATTGAGATCACTGTGAAACTGGAGAAGCAAACAAGCAAGCAAATTTGCATGAATGTTGGTAAATTTCTGTGGGAGTCCTGTGCTGTCTGTACCGCCCTGCCCCAAACCACCCTTGCAGAAGAGCCAGCTTATAGATGTGGCCATACTGCTATTGGCTATAAAGGAGGATTCGTTACTGAAATGCTAACAGGGCCTCATTAAAAGACAGTTCCGCTCATTAGATGATATGTGAAGATCTGAGGTATGTTGGCAATAGTACCATCTGTTACATAATGCTTTAAAGTTCACATTAATGTGATGTTAATAATTCTTGGAGGTATTATTCCCATTTGACAGCTGGGAGAACTGAAATTTGCCTAGATATCCTACAGTAGCTAATGACCTGAACTAACATCTGTTTTTAATTTACAAAGGGTTAAAACTTTGGGAAATGCCTTGTTTTCACTTTTCCATTTGCTGCTCAGTAGATCCACAGGTTTGGCGACCGTCTTTATTTTGTCTGGGTGGGAAGCCTCGAAACTTTCCATTTGATTAAAGTAGGAACTTCAGCCAGGGTCTAGCTGCCTCATACAGTCCTGGTGTTTTTGTGTTTTTTTTTTTTTAATAAAACTTGTTTTTCAGGAATAGAACTTAGTGATTCATCACTTACATAAAACAGCCAGTGCTCATCCCAACCAGTGCCTCCTTCATGTCCCTCACCACTTTAGCCCTCCCCCTCCCCATCCAACACTCCACTAGCAACCCTCAGGTTGTTCTCTGTATTTAGGAGTCTCTTCTGGTTTGTCTTGCTCTGTTTTTATATTCTTACTTTCTTTATATCTTTACTTCCTTATGTTCATCTGTTTTGTATCTTAAATTCCACATATGAATAAAATCATGATTCTTTCTGAGATAGGTCTGTCTGACCTAGCATAATACACTCTGGTTCCATCCACATTGTTGTCAATGGCAAGACTTCATTCTTTTTTTTAAATCACTGACTAATATTCCATTGACTACATATACCACATTTTCCTTATCCATTCATCAGTCAATGGACATTTGGGCTCTGTCCATACTTTGGCTATTATTGATAGTGCTATTATTGGCTATGGTTATGGTGCTGCTATAAACACTGGGGTGCATGTACCCCTTCAAAAGAGCACTCCTGTATCCTTTGGATAAACACCTAGTAGTGCAACTGCTGGATCACAGGGTAGTTCTATTTTTAATTTTTTTGAGGATCCCCCATACTGTCTTCCAGAGCAGCTGTACCACTTTGCCTTCCCACACAGTCCTGTTGTGCCATGACTTAGACAATAGGGCTGAAGCTCCAACCATCTTCTGGAGATACTGCTGTTTTGAACACTAAGTGATATGGTTTTCACATTCTCTACCTCCATTTTTCTATCTTGTCTTTGAGTCTTAAAAGTTGGTTTCTATAAGAAAAACACCATACATACCAGGAGCTACAAAATAGACAGGGTCTGACCGTCGTGCTGAGCTAAACACATCTCGGTGGCGTTGTGACCATTGCAACTTTGCAGGAGCCCCGTATCTTTGGACAGCCTTCCAGCCATCAACATCTGGAACACAAATAAAACCACTCTGCATTCGGACAAACCTCATCATCTATTGAGTTGAACAAGACTTGATTGCCAAACAGTCCTAAAGGTAGGTAGATAGTAGGGCTTTCTTAACAGTTCAGAATAATGTACAGTCCTCAAGATTTCCTGTACCCTTCTGTACTTGGGCTTCAACTTCACCTGCTCCCACCCTGCAGCTGCTTCGACTTCTTTGAGTCTGTTTCTTGTAATAAGAGAGCATGTTTTCATCCACTTGTAATCTGTACTTTTATTTACATAAGGTCTGGCCCAAGTGAGTTAAGAGGGTCTAATATGTTCAAAAAGAAACTCAAAGTTGAAATTGTATCTATCTCCTATGTTCTTATAGTGATTTATAGCTTGATAACTAATTTCACATTAACACATGTAATGTACGTGAAAGCAGTAATGTTAATGTTATTAGTTATCACATAACTACCCCCCCCTCTCCAATCCACATGAGAGACTCTTTAAAATACATGAGAAATGCAAGGATATGAAAATCTGGTCTCTTTTTAGTTATTCTAAGTCTTTCATACACTAGTATGAGTAAACTCTTTTAGACATGACTTTTTCAAGCCATTAGGATCTGCCTTATCGCCCTGACAAAATGATGTTAAAAGCTAGAAAGAGAAATGCTAACAATTGGTCAAGGGTCCCATGCTGTGAGGAAGGGGAGGCTGTCTATAAGCACAAAGCTCTATACAGTGTTAAAAACAAAATTCTAGAAACAGAACACTTTACCTTGATGGAAAGTAGAGATGATTTTATAGACACTGTAGTCCCCAGAGCTGTGGCAGTTGGCCGAATGCCCATAGCAAAAACACTGGGTACAGCCCTCGGGGTTTCCTCCATCCAGGTGATAGTAACCTGGTCGACACCTGTAACAGCATTTTAGAAATCAGGACCATGTTATGGGGTTATCAGGACCATGTTATGGGTTATTTCATACAGAGAATATAACTGATCTTTTCTACTCTCTCTCCCAGCTGGCCCTATTAATTCCCAGAGCTAAGTTACACNTTTAGAAATCAGGACCATGTTATGGGGTTATCAGGACCATGTTATGGGTTATTTCATACAGAGAATATGATAACTGATCTTTTCTACTCTCTCTCCCAGCTGGCCCTATTAATGCCCAGAGCTAAGTTACATGTACCACCCTCACTNTTTTTTTTTTTTTTTTTTTTTTTAACCATCCTTGCTGAAGACTTGAGTGGAGGTCACATGAGTCGGACAAAGAGGCAGGGCAGAAGTATGTAGAGCTGGCCCTGTCTTAGAGCAAGTGTTTAATGGAAACAAAAGAGTGGGACGTTGGCGGCCAGGCAAGGAAAGGCATATGCCCGGGCCCCAGCACCGGCTCAGCTGTACTGAACCGCATAAGAACCCCACGGTGCTGCCCACCATCCCTGCCCCTTAACCTGGGCTCTGACACACGGGGGAAGGGCAGGTGAGGGTATGACAAAGAAGGATGGTTCTCTACAAAAACAAGACGTAGGCTGGCATCCCACCCGCCCATGGCCTCTCTGAGGACCACAGCTACCAGGCGAGTTGCAGATGTTGGGGTCACAGAGAAGAAGGAAAGAAAAGCTGAGGACTTGTTTCTCCTCCATTCGAGTTACTTACATCCTTCTACATGAAATAATAATTTCAGTTCTTAGCACTCATGCTATGCCAGGTGCCTTACGTATGTTCTTATATGTAGGCTAATTCTTAGTACAACCCTATGAGATAGGAATTGTTCTTTCCAGCGTTCTTAGATGAAGACACTCAGGTCAGAGAAGTTAAGAAACTTGTTCAAGGTCCGACAGCTGCTAAGTGGCTGAGGCAAGATTCAAACCAGGGACAGCTGCCTCTAAGTCATGTGTCTAATCCAAGCGACCCTGTGTCGGGAGCCTGTTTACTGTGCAAAATCACAGGAAGGCAGGTTGGCTGTGAACAGTAAATGCCTCAGAGAACAACTGTAAATAAAAAAGTATTCTTTTTCTCTATAGAGCAAAGGCTCTAAAAAAAAAAACAACAACCATGGTTTCCTATGGAGGAAACCTGTAGGTTAAAAGGGATTAGAAAAACCGGAAGGAAGGGAGGGGCACAGAAAGCCAGGGGAAGGAACTGTGGGAAATCAGGCAAAACTAAACAGTGTTTAGGGACGTACTTGGGTAAGGACTTATGAAGTAAGGAAGCGATTACACAGAGGTCAGAATAGTGGTCACTTCTAGAAAGGGGGGAGGGTGTTGTCACAGAGATGGCACATTTTTCATGAAGGTCTATTTCTTAGAATTGGTGATGCTGACCTTTGTGTTAGGTGGTTTTCTATTCCTGTGCTATGCTTCGAAATTAACCTCCTCAGCAAGTGACTCCTCTTTCAACACTTAGTTTCCATACCCCTACCTCAGCCCCAAAGAACCCCCTGAAAACAAAAGCTGGGAATGTATCTGAATTTTCTCTGCCCAGCTATAAGTGATGGTTAGAATGCTAAAGACCTGCTTTCTTACATTTAAGGAAATGAAAAGAAAGCCTTTACCGCCTTTACCTCTGGGGCCAGCCTCACCGCACTCTGCTCACAACAATCTTAGAGGAGGGACGAGTTTTCAAGTCTGGGGTGTCTGTCCTTAAGGAATATCTTGCAAGCAGCGACTGCGAGTAGATCGCTGTTTACTGCGCCACCTGCCCCAACATGGCTTAGGGCCCAAAGGGCTCTTCCATCTCCTCCCGGCTCATGTGCGTGCATGTAACCACCGTCCCATCCCTGGGCGGCTCCTTTTATGCACATGATGGTTCTATATGGCCATACACGGAGAGATTTCCTCTTACGAGCATTTTCCCAAGGTGCTTAATTAGGCCAGGCCTTTTCTGGGGCCCAGCTGAGTCATGTGACCTAATTATTGCATACCACCTTGTACAGGAGCACCTGGGATTTGGAGTCAGCAGCCAAGGGACCCACTGGGGCCCTGTGAGCCCTCTCTTGTAAACAGAGAAGGGGCCCACAGCAAAAGCCTGGAGCCTAGTGAGATTTGGGGGCTTAGTGGTATGTTTTTAAAAGACAAGTTTTTGAGGACCAAGAAAGAGCAGGACTGAGGTCCTTAGCATTTGTCCCTCTTCCATAACCACACTCGGAGGATGAATCCTCACGCTAGTTGCCAAGGGACCCTCCCTGCTATGTCTGTAGGGCCACAGCTACACAGACCTGTCACAGCGCTCTCCAGTGACAGCTGGCTTGCAGACACAGGGGCCTTCATCGCAGGGCCCCGAGATGCCAGCTGGCTCACAGTCACACTGGGAGTCTCTGGGAAAGAAGAAAAAGAAAATGAGGGATGTGTTTCCAAATGCGTCTCAACTATACAAGCAAAAATCAAGTGCGCACAAGCAAATGTCACCGACTTGAGTAAGTCCTTCCTCTTCCCTGAGGCCTCCCTCAGCCAGTCTTGTCCCTGCTAATCTAACCCTGTAAGGGCTCACTTGTCTGTATTTCTGGTGCTCTGATGGTGACAACCCGTCCCTGAACTGTTTGCTTACCCAGTCCGAAGATGAGGAGGGGATTGTGCCAGATGTGAACCAAATTCCTCACTAAACTGGGTAGTTTGGCTTGGTTTGGTTGACTGCTTGGTTCAGTTACCTTTTTTTCTTATTTGTTTCTCTTTTGTTTGATTCAGTGATGACTACTTTCATCACGGCTGATCCCATCTCCTTGCTATTTTGTTGTTATTGTTGTTGTTCTTTTGGTAACACTTCTATCAAGACAGAATTCTTATTCCGTGCAATTCACCCATTTAAAATGGGCTAGTAACTAAACTCAAGGGGCATCTGGGTGGCTTAGTCGGTTAAGCATCCGACTTCAGCTCCGGTCATGATCTCATGGTCCGTGGGTTTGATACCCACGTTGGGCTCTGTGCTGACAGCTCAGAGCCTGGAGCCTGCTTTGGATTCTGTGTCTTCCCCTCTCTCTGCTCCTCCCTTGCTCGTGCTCTCTCAAAAATAAAGATTCAAAAATTTTTAATAAAATGTACAATTCGATGGATCTTAGTAGATTCTTAGAATTGTACAACTATCCTAATTTTAGAACACTTCCATCACTCAAAAAAATAAAACAAACCACTGTGCCCTTAGCAATCACCCTCCACTTCCTTCTCTCCCTGCCCCGCCCCACCCCCCAGCCCAGGCAACCACGAATCCACCTATTGTCTCTATAAGTCTGCCTGCTCTGAACATTATCCATAAATGGAATCCTACAATTTGTGGCCTTTTGTTTGGCTTCTTCCACTTAGTATGTTTTCAAGGTTCATCCACATATCAATAATTCATTTTTTATGGCCAAATACAAGTCTATCATATGGATAGACTACATTTTGTTTATCCATTCAATAGCTCGTGGCCATTTGGGCTGCTTAGCTATTATGAACACTGCTACAAACATTTGCATACAAGTTTCCATGCAGAGGTGGATGTTTGCGTATTGAGTGTATTCCTAGGAGTGGAAGTGCAGAGTTTGGCTGGGTTGGGTTTTTTCGTTTGTGAGTTTTCTTGTTTTTATTTTTTGGTTGCAAGACCTTCTCAATGAAGGAGTCCATGTTTCCATTACTTACTTTTGGTCAGTCTCTGTCTCGTGCAGGCCCGTGCTTTGGCTAGTAACTAGTATCACTCAGATGGGCACATAGTCCTATGTGTCTATATTGTGGGTCTAAAACCAAATATGCTGTCTTTTCCCTACTGTTCTGTTCCTCTTCTGACTGCTCTTTGACCCCATCCAAACCCTACCCAAACCTGGATTGGATGCCCCCCAACCCCCTCACATTTCTCATCCAATCAGATGAGGCTCCCTGAAGATCCCTTTCCCAGTCCTGATCTTTCACTTGCAAGGGTCTCCTGTCCTAGCCCTTCCACATGACTAACCGGACCCTCTGACAGACGTTATACAACACCTAGTGGTTGGTAAGAACCTGGGACGCTAAGGAGTAGGATGCGGGTCTCTAGGAGTCTCCAGGCAGGGCAGAAGCTTGAACAGCGATGGCAGCGAAGGATAAAGCCAGCTGGGGCCGAGCGGGAGCACAGTCTGTGTGCCTCTCCCCGCTCTGGGCACTGGGGATGCAGTGGGGAACTAGACAAAGCCAGCACGGAGCTTCCATTCCAGTGGGAGAGACAGACGAACACTTCCTCTCACTTTCTACATAGAACAATGGTCAGAACGCAGAGGGTGGAGAGGCCTCTGTGGGGAGTGGATGAGGTGAGGATGGAGCCCATGAAGCTCTCTGTGGCCCTGTGGGAAGCAGGAGTCCTCAAGGCCAAGGCCGAGATCACTTGGCGGGCCGGGGGAGAGGGGTGAGAAATCCAGGGAGAGCCCACCGCTGAGGGTACAGAGGGCGGGGGACGTTGCAGGGCCCCGCTGGCCTGCACGAGCACTTTCTATCTCCTGAGAGGGGAAGGGAGCTACTGACGGGTTGCAAGCAAAGTGATCTGATCGACTTCATATTTTAAAAGCATTTCCTAAGGGACCCTGGGCCTGAGGAAAGGGTGTCTGAAGACCATGTAAAAGGGGGCAGGGAAAGCTGCAGAGAACAGTCTGTGCAGAGGCCTAGCGGGTGAGAGAACTTGGGACAGTTGTCACCAGGCCAGGGTAAGCATGGCTGGAGGGTGTTCTCCCACGGGCAAGGGGCCAGAAAAGGGGGCAAACAGGAAGTGATCTCTGCGGGCGCCCTCTAACAGCTCCCCCTCCCCCTCCCGTCCATCTGCGGGCTCTGCATCTCTGTGGATTGCTTAGGTGATTTATGTGTGCTCCATCCTCTTCCAGAAAAGAATCTGAAGAGGGACAGAGGACACTTCACACTATAGGGGAATAAAATACTGCAGAAAAGTTTTCCTAGTCCAATTCATACTGGGTTGAAATGGGTCCCAGGTAAGAATCTGAAGGACTCTTTACCTCCATCCTTGTTCATCTAAAGTGAAGGCGGGGGGTGGGGGCAGTCCTCCAGGTGAAGAACATAGGTTCCAGAACCAAAACTCTGGGCCTAAATATTTGGTCCACCCTCACCAGTAATACTGGGTAAACTTAACCTCCTGGGGTGCAAATTTCTATCCTTAACATGAGTAATAATGCTAATCCCAACCTCCCGAGGGTTACTGTGAGGATCAAATGACCTAACCCACGTAAAGTCCTCAAGCAGCCTTTGGCATGCACGTAGTGCTCACTCAGTAAGTGGCCACTGATGTCCCTGTAATTGTCATCACTCATGGCAGAAGCTGCCATGTGGGGGCGGTGCTTACAGTAGCCTCTGGTCCTGGGTACACCCGGCATCGGTGAGCGTGTGGAAGCCTGGCAGACATCGGTCACACCGGTCTCCTGTCACACCTGGCTTACAGCTGCACCGTCCAGAGTTGTCACATCGAGCACTAAGAGCACCTGTAACCAACAAGGTGGGGAAAAGGAAAGATTTAACTTACTTGATGTTAGGAAACCACTGTGGCCCTGCGGCAGCTCACGGAATNAGGATGCCCCCACCCGCCGGGACAAGTTTTCCCAGCCGACGACGACTTCAGGCAAAGAGGCAATTCCTCGGGAAGGCATTTTTACTTCTGTATCTGCTCCGATTTGAACATTCAGTAGTGTGTGAGCCACTGCTTTTTAAGTTTGAATCCTTGAGCTCTCAAGAGGGAAAACTTGTGAATGAGCACATCAGCCTCCTCAAAGAGAGTCAGGAGAAAGTGAGCAACAATTTTCCCTGATTCCTAGCCGGCAAAAGTCATCTTTTAAGGCTCTGTGCTTGAACAGTGTTGTTGTTCTTTTTTGAGTATGAAAAGGCCTCTTAGCCAAAAAATCTTTCTACCTCCGCAGAGTGGTAGAGCTCCTCGTCCTGGGGTCCTCTCCCCTTCCCTGCGCACCATACCTGGTTTAGTGCACAGAGCATTTGTCCTGTGATTTTCTATAGACCCCTCTTGGCAGTGGGCCCTCTCAGACTGAGAGTTGCTGAGAGACCGGAAGTGCTCAGGATAGCAAACGCACCACTACGGGAGCCGGCCTCTCCTCTATTCTCACTGCCCTCTCTTCCCCCGCCCCCAGTTCAAGCCTCTGTCCTCTTCCCTGCCTCCATCCTTGTCTCCCTTCCTTCCTCTTGTGTTCCTTTAAAAACGGAATTCATTTTGGGGCGCCTGGGTGGCCCAGTCGGTTAAGCATCCAACTTCGGTTCAGGTCATGATCTCACAGTTCAAGGGTTTGAGCCCTGTGTCAAGCTCTATGCTGGCAGCCTGGAGCCTGCTTTGGATTCTTTCTCCCTCTCCCTGATCCCCCTCCACTCATGCTCTGTCTGTCAAAAATAAAACGTTAAAAATTGAGTTCCTTTTAAAATGGGTGGCTCAGTTGGTTAAGCGTCCAACTCTTGATTTGGGCTCCGGTCATAATCTCCCAGTTCATGGCTGACCACACAGAGCCTGCCTGAGATTCTCTCCCTGCCCCTCCTTGGACTCCTGTGCTCTCCTTCTCTCAAAATAAACATTAAAAAACATTTAAAAATGGAATTCAGATCACATTACTCATCTGTTTAGTCTTCTGGTAGCTCCCCACTGTAAGCAGAATATCATGGCCCAAAAGACTCCACCCCTCCTTCCCTCCTTTACTAAGCTCCAGCTCCCCAGCCCTGCTGGTAGAATGTGCCAGACTGCTTCTCCTCAGAGCATCTCACTTCTCCCCTGGCCTGGAACCCTCCTTTGCCAGAACTTCCCCTGATTGGGCCCATCCTCGGCTCTCAAGTCCTGAGTTACTACTACTCTAGTGAAATCTCGGATTCCCAAGTCCTGCTTCCTCAGGATTACTTCAGCCTATGATCTCTGCTGTTGCCCGTGCCCAGGACAGAGCTGATGCAGAGAAGATGCCCAGAAATCTGTTGGACAAAAGCACGTATGCCATGAAAGAAGTCAGGGCTGTTGGGAGAGCGTCAGGGGGCAGCAAAAGATCTTCAAGGGGGTGAGAAGTGTTCCTCACCTACTTCACAATTTCCGAGCTGGCAGAATTCTCAATCTATATATCTCAGCTAACTGGGATAGCCAGTATTGAGCCAACAGGAAACTAACCAGTTGCTCCTTTCTTTCTAATCAGTTATTTGAATTTTTAATTCACTAGCAGATACAAATCAAATCAATAAAGATAATTGGCTCTGTGCCTACATAAAGGCTTTTATGCCACCTGTGGAACGTGGAAGAACTTTGCCACATTCCCATGGCTGGAATGACCCCATGTCAACCCTGCAAAGCTCGAAGGAGCCTTCCTCGTCTACAAGCTGTCAGCCAACAAGGAAAGTTTCTTTCTGAATTATGCTCTGATGAGTAACATTCAACAGAAGACCTCTCTCTCTTTTTTTTTTTAATGTTTGTTATTAAGAGAGAGAGAGTACAAGTGGAGGGGCAAAGAGAGAGGGAGACACAGAATCCGAAGCAGGCTATGGGCTCCGAGCTATTAGCACAGAGCCCGATGCACGGCTCAAACTCACAAACCGTGAGATCATGACCTGAGCCAAAATTGGACACTTAACTGACTGAGCTGCCCAGGCACCCCAAGACCCCTCCCTTTAATACAACTATTTGTTTCTTTGTTGTTTAACACACGTGTTGATCTGGGGTTCGTAAACGCATTTTTTGCCTATTCCAATTTATGGAAATTATGCTTTCGACTTAAGAAAATTCTCCCTGCAGTAACTTTTCAGAAACTAATTATTCTTAGAAAATGGAGAAGACTGTACTTTTGACTTTGGCCCACGTAGACCAAAATGGTTATTCTACAAAACCCCATTCTGAGGGAAATCAATTATGCTCTCAGGAAAATAGGCATTCTCTATTCAAAAGAGTTGGGGAAATGGTATACTCTGGGTCTTTCAGAGATTTAGAACTTCATTCAGTAGGCATGACACTTGTTTAACTTTTAATACCAGTGTGTCCAAACATTATTTGACATTCTTACAGGCCACGTCTACTATTATCTCGAAACTGTGCTCTACAGGACATTATCTAGAGAATTCTGCTCTACAAGCTGGGGGGTCAAAGTGCCCAGACTTTGAAATCCAACAACTCTCCCTTCAAAACCAGCTCTGCCATTTAGCTGCGTGTCCTTGGGCAAACTGCTTACTCCTCACTTATTTTAAGTGAGGGTAACAGCCTATGCCTTGTGGAGCAGTTGCAAGACTTTGAACTAAAATATTTAAAGAGCTTAATTCAGTGTCTTGCACGTCATGGGTTCTGGAAGAATGTGGTTTACGCTGCTATCTCTAGGCCTCCCACAAACCTTGACATGGACATGGACAGCGGTCCTTACTGTGAAAACAACAACTTTATTTACATTCCCAAGCTGCCAAAATAACAGCACTGGGTTTTCTATGTATCTCATTTAAATAAAAACGCTTGTTCCAATTCCTACATGGTGAGTTGCTCCTGGGGACTATGAACAACTGGGTTGAAAGAACAAACTAGCTTCCTGTTTCAGTTTTGTGCCCTAATACACTCTCTTAGGGCTTATATAGAGAGTTTATATGCATCTGAGGGCTCAGGAAGGTGTTCTAAAATGATTACTACTTAGGGGCGTCTGGGTGGCTCAGTCAGTTAAGCATCTGACTTCGGCTCAGGTCACGATCTCCCGGTTTGTGGGTTTGAACCCGGTGTCGGGCTCTGTGCTGACCGCGCAGAGCCTGGAGCCTGCTTCAGATTCTGTGTCTCCCTCTCTCTCTGCCCCTCCCCACTCACTCTGTTTATTTCTCTCAAAAATAAACATTTTAAAAAATTAAAATGACTACTGTTTAAAAAATAGTAAATTAAACAAGAAGAGGGTACATCCTTTTGAGGGCCCTTTAAATATATATTCACTTGTATTTTAAAGTAACAAGAATTTAAGAATTTTAAATTAAGACCTGTTTTGGGTCTTTGTAATTGGGTCTTTGCCTGGGGGACTCAGTAAGTTAAGCATCTGACTTTGGCTCAGGTCATGATCTCATGGTTTGTGGGTTTGAACCCCGCATCGGGCTCTGTGCTGACAGCTCAGCCTAGAGTCTGCTTCAGATTCTGTCTCCATTTCTCTTTGTCATGCTCTCTCTCTCTCTCACTCTGTCTCAAAAATAAATAAAACCTAAAGAAAAATTTAGACATGTTTTCAATAGTAACCCAAATGTTGTAGTATGAGTAATAAGGTCATAGATAATGTAAAAAAAATAATAAAATTGAGAGAACAAGTCTAATATTGTTGATGTCCATAAAGATCTCAGGAATTTAGGTGTCCTGGGAAGAAAAACCACACATGTACATACAGTGAACTTCAAAATATTTGCAAAAGGTTTTCAGGACTTACACATGTGGTTATAAGAGTTGAAGAGAACTCAGCCCTGTCACTGAACCCAAAGTCCTCACCTAAAAATAAGCCTGGCTGCTATATTTATGAGAAATCAATGTGACACCCAAAATCAGTGACCACTTAGGGGATTTTTGATGCTGTTGGCTTCATTTGCTATACGTGGAATGAGCGTATTTTTTGGTAAGGTGTTTTCCTCTGCATTTGAAATTGAATATGCAATTAATTCCTTGGTAGGTGACACATATCTGTGGCTGATTAGGACATTGAGAAATTCCATAGGGAATTAAATTTGTGCCACTGGGCTAGGAATCTGGGCAGCCGCAGTGTAGTGGGAGACAGCTCGGGGTGGGAACTATCTCTGTCACTAACAAGTCACTCAGGCTGGCAGCTCCGACTCTGGAGCTTCAGTCTCTTCATGTCTGTAACAGTGGGTGGAGCGTGCTAACATCCACAGGTTGTCAAGTTGCTATGAGCACTGAAGATCTAGTATATGAAAATATTCAGGAAAAATATAAAGCACTACCCAGGTCTTAGGGAATAAGATCCATGAAGCTTTTCCTGGCCATCTAATTGTCTGCTGTTGGGGATAAAAGGACCCCATTCTGATGCTTTATTTGTTCATATGGAGGGAATAAGAGAGAACAGTTCTCCCTCAGAATTCTGGATTCCCACTTCAGCTTCTGCAATTTCTTGTTTGAAGACTGGAGGCCATTCATCAGCTCCTCTAGCCCTCTCTTTCCCCACTCTTTAAAAAATATTTGAAAGCCTCACTGCCAATTTCAGGATATTAATAGAAAAATGTTAATAGTTTTAGACCAAATATATGGCCTCTATAGCCTTCCTTCTGAAGTGGAATGTAATTTTTACAAAAGCCAGTGTCCCACTGGGAATTTGACACTGATCTCTGTCCTAATTAAAAAATAAAACAAAACTGCATCAACTAGAATTTGCTGAGTTGTCTACCATGTGCTGAACAAACATTTTATCCTCACACAGTCCTATGGTGGGAAGAGCATGATGTCCCCCTTCTACAGATGGGGACACCGGGGCAGCAAGCAGTGAAGGGACACGCCCAGAGCGACACAGCAGTAGTGGAAGTACCAAGATTTCAACCCAGGCTGTCTGGCTCCAAAACCCACCACTAGTCTCAGCCTTATGATCTTTCATGTCAGCGCACCTGGGGCTGGCACCTTCTTGGCCACATAGCTCTACAGCCTTCGACAAGTTTCTTCACCTCCCTCTCTAAGCCCCTGCTACCTCATTTGTAAAATGGACATAATAATAGCACTTTCTTCATATGGTTATTTGTGAAGATTAATTGCTGGATGAAAGCATCTAGAAAAGTGCCTGGCACAGAGACAGTGGGTAATGCATGTTAGCGATCATATGAGCTATAAATCCTTGCTGGGCTCCTCCTCGGTCTACCAAGCTGTTCACACTGAGCCTGGGATGTCTATTCCCCAAAGGCAAAGAAGAACCCAGGCTCACGGATGCTGGGCGAGCAATGGACTGGAGTGAAAAAGAAGAGACAGCGTGACAAATCCTTCATTACCATCTCTCTGCCACACAGCAGGCTCCTTGTCCAACCTAAGGACTAATAACCTTGTCCTCAGGCCAGGCTCTCCAGCTAAGTTAATTAAGTTTCTAATTACATTCTTACTTATCGTTTTGCTGGGATGACCCAACTCCAGTGACTCACAGTGGAAGCTGCATAACCTAAAGGAATATGGGCTCTTCAGAGGGGTTGAATGCCCACTAACATGGAATAATTTTTTTTAATGAAATTCTCTAATTCACAAGGAGAACTGCTAAATCCAAAAGATTCTGGATGCTGACTCTATGCCACAAAGCTGAGCAAATCTGACTCCGAGCACACCAACACCGCAAGTCTGGTGAATTGGGCAGCGTTTGCTGGAATTGGGGTCTGCATCAGCACGGGGTCCTCCCCAGTTTTCTGTAAGGCGCTCCAACACAGTCTACCAACAACTCCTTGGCTAGACCAAAACGTGCCCATTACATTCATTCAGCTGCTACTGTGAATTGGTTTCATAGAGCTATGCTGAGTCATTGCCATGCACTTTGGCTATACCCATTAAGCACATTAACATTTATCATATTATGCTGTTAAACACTTTCTAACAAAGAGAAACAGATACTGCCCAGAAAGATAATAGACAAATAAGGTGGTTTTAAAAACACCTCCACTTCTGTAACAGAACTACTTGTCTCTCCCTCTGTATACGTACTAACTTGTCTTTAACGTTCGTGATGAACATAGCGCAACATGTACATCTGTGTATGCAAGAACTATACATAGCTGTGAGAATACAGCACTGGGTGACAGGTTTTTTAAAAAAAACAGCAAAAAAAGACTCCTGCTATGAACCAGCCACCTTGTAGGTATTTGCTATTTATTGATTCTATTTTATCTTGTTAACCCTGTGAAAGACTCTAATCTTTTTTTTTTTTTTTTTTTTGAGAGAGAGAGAGAGAGGGAGAAGGAGGGAGAGAGACAGACTCTTAAGCAGGCTCCATGCTCTGTGGGATATCACAATCCTGAGGTCATGACCCTGAGATCATGACCTGAGCAGAAATCAAGAGGTGGATGCTTAATCAACTGAGCCACCCAGGCGTCCCTCTAATCTGCCTATTAATCGGGCTGCCTCTTGGACTAGTACAACTTTATATTGTTAGCATCTACCATAGCACCAGAAACCGGTCTTCCTATCCCTTATGTTCTGAGAGGTTGGTCAAAGGCATTGCTATGGATGCACTGGAAGCCCACAAAGCTTCCTTTGTCCCCGGGTCAAACTGCCATCTGCCAGGGAAGGTAATCATGGGCTCTTGCTACGAGAACTCAAGGCAACTGTGTCCTAAAGACTCCAGGTGGTTCCTACAACTCCGACTTAAGAAAAACATGTTGCCTTTCCGATTGAAATTGCTAAGACACTATCAGTACCAGTGTCTAGTAGATTCCCAATTGTTCTAGATGTTGAATACCTTCTCTTGGCCTGTTGGTTTCTCCTTTCCTCTCCCCTACTATCCCCCCGCCCCCGCCCTCACACTTTCATTGCCCTTTTTCCCAACAACA
The DNA here is from genome assembly GCF_008692635.1 of Crocuta crocuta. Classification (NCBI taxonomy): domain Eukaryota; kingdom Metazoa; phylum Chordata; class Mammalia; order Carnivora; family Hyaenidae; genus Crocuta; species Crocuta crocuta. The sequence continues at coordinate 8,877,756 of NW_027529934.1, read as the reverse complement.
TTTTAAGCATAGTCAACACACAAAGTTACATCAGTTTCAGGTGTACAATGTAGTGATTCAACATCTCTAGGTTATGCTGTGCTCCCCACAAGTGTAGCTGCCACATGTCACCATAGGATGCTATCACAATATCCCCAACTGTATTCCCTCTCCCCTGCACCCATTTTGCCCATCCTCTCCACCTCCCCTCCCTTCTGGTAACCATTAGTTGGTTCTATTTATAGATCTGATTCTGCCTTCTTTTTAGTTTATTAGTCTCTACACCCAACATGGGGCTCAAACTCCCCACATCAAGATCAAGACTCATTCACTCTTCTGACTGAGCCAGCCAGGCTCCCCTGATTCTGCTTTTTGTTTATTCATTTGTGAGTTTGTAAAATTCCACTTATGAGTAGAATCATCTGGTACTTGTCTTAGTCTGACTCCTTTCACTCAGCATACTGCCCTCTATGTCTGTCCATGCTGTTGCCAATTACCTTTGGGGTTACAGTTGCAGGGTAAGCAGCGATCCCTCTCTCTATGTCGGTAGAACCCTTCCTTGCACCTCTCGCAGTGAACGCCATCGGTGTTGTCAATGCAGTTGAGGCAGCGGAACCCATTGCCTGTCTGTCTGTGAAGCTCCTGATCAAAAACGCATTGGCTGGACTTCCCATTGCAGTCACAGACTAGGGATCAGAGAGGGGGGAAAAGACACAGCTAGTAAAAAGCTCAGAGACAATATTATGATTGATATAAATTATGCACAGGGTACTAAATATTCATGCCAGCTACTTGGAGTAAGGAAGGATGAAATGGGCTGAACGAGGATTGGGAGGCTTTGCCCCACCTACAGGAAGCAGCAACCCTGCGGGGACTGGGCGGGCCTGTGTTCTCTGTTGGGAGAACATGAGCTCAGGGTGGCCTAATGTCCCATTCCTCAAGAGACCCCAAAATCTTATGTATTTTTTAAAATGTTTGTTCATTTTTGAGAGAGACCCAGAGTGCGCGCAGGGGAGGGGCAGAGAATCTGAAGCAGGCTCCAGGCTCTGAGCTGTCCACACAGAGCCCAACATGGGGCTTGAACCCACGAACTGTGAGATCGTGAATTCAGCCTAAGTCAGACACCTAATCTGACAACTGAGTCACCCAGGTGCCCTCACCCTGTGTGTGTGTGTGTGTGTGTGTGTGTGTGAAGAGCTGAAGTGTGGCTTCTAGTGACCGTTCTGCTGGCCAGTATTTGTAGGGTAAATGTGCTTTTTCTGTCAGAATTAGTTGGGAGATTCTTAAAAAGTTCATTTTGAGAGACAGAGTACAGGCAGGGAAGGGGCAGAGAGAGAAGGTGACACAGAATCTGAAGCAGGCTCCAGGCTCCAAGCTGTCAGTGTAGAGCCCAATGTGAGGCTTGGACCCATGAACCATGAGATCATGACTTGAGCCGAGATTGGAGACTTAACTGATTGTGCCACCCAGGCACCCCTCATTATGTATTTTTATGTAAAAATTCTTGATTTAAATATTTCCAAGGAATTCATTTTTAAAACCATGTGCAACCCCATAGAATAAGTCTACAGGCTAGAGAAAACCTGAGGACTGCCAGCAGGTGCAGTCTGGTGCAACTGTCCAACAGCTGATGGTGTCATCTGCTCAAGATCCACAATATCTGTCCCTCCAGTGATGGTCAAAGCTGAGGAGCCAATATAACTGTCTGAACAGGTATCTCCCTCCACCCTTCACTGTGCCTTGGGTGTCCCTCCCAAAGCCAGGTGTCAAAAGGAATCAGAGTCCCATGAAGAATAAACTTTCCCAAATGTCTAGGAAAGTTCACCCCACTGATGTACATCTCCATGAGGGACCTAAAAGCCCATGACGAACATGAGGAAATGCCCAGCATAATTCCTGGCACACAGCAGACTCTAAAAAAGTTTCAGTCACAACTGAGAAGACAAAGATGATAAGCCTTGAGGTGAAAAGAACTGGACCAAGCCCTTCAATTCTGTGAACCTTGTTTCTTATAAATGTAGAAGGCATTACCTGCCTCCCTGGATTGTTGAGAGGATCCCAATGAGAAAAGAATAACCAGTCCTTCACACCTATTAATTCATGCACACAAGACCGGGTTGCCTCAGAGGAGAAAAATGCATTTCAGAAAGGTTAAGTAATTTGACCCAGTGGAGAGCTGGGGTTTGAACCTGTGTCTGATGCCAAACCTCATTTTCTTTCCATCAGGCACACTATCCCCATTGGCCACGCAGTCTCAATAAGAGTCTGTTTCTAGAACTGCCTAGGGCCATGACTTACCCAGAACACTGATTAAAAAAAAAAAAAAATCAACAAATGTGCCAATGCACATGCTGAACAGCTGCCCTGTGCAGGCCATGTCACGGCTCTGAAGGCACAAAGGGGACTAAGTAAACCTGATGAGCTTCTGAAGCGCCTGCCTTACCACACACACATCTCCAGAGCCCATGCTGTTTCTAGCACCTCACCTATATTCGCTCAGTTACTTCTCAGAAGAACACATCAGCACGAGCAGTCTTCTCCTCATTGACTGGATGAGGAACCTAAAGTCACACAGCTAAATGGCAACCATACAGTTTGCTCCTACGTGTGTCCAGCTACAAAGCCCTCACCTTTCCCCCGTTTTTCAGGAGTCTTCACCTATCCCTGCTTCTTGAGAACCTGGTGACCACTGCATGTAGGCGTTCCTTCTAGGAACCCCTCACACAGGCTCATTCAGCCACTCCATAAATCCTGTCCCTCTACAGACAGCACGGGCTGTTCCAAATTATTTTTTATGGAGCCTTAAATCTGCCTCCCTCCCTGTAATTTTTTACTGTGTTCTTGTTCCTTAGAAAACACCTGCACACCTACTCTTCATTTCCTTATCAGACATTTTATTTCAAACATTGCTTTACAAGCACCGTTTGTTTGAGCCTTTGTCTGAAGACCCCTATCCTATCTCCCTCTTTAGCCTTCTCTCCTTCTGGTTAAACTGGAGACCGGTCACCACCAGGTCTTTCAACCATTTCCCATGGGATGGCTTCTAGATTCTTCTGGACTATCCTCCAGAGAACACACTTGAACTTCCCAATGTCTTTCTTAAAGTGGCCTGAATTTATTAGAGTCCTCCAAGTGTGGTTTGAACAGCTCAGCGGGCAACACAAGTGGATATTAGAATTCCATGAACGCAGTTCTGCATTTCACTAAACTTCCAGCATATTAAGCCTGCACTCAATTCAGACTCCCAGCTCAGTTTCGCAGAACGGGTGCCAACTCCAATCTTCCCCAACGAATGCTTGTGTAACTGATTTTTTGGATCCCGAACAGATGTGCCACACAGCTGTCATGTGCTGTGAAATTACCGAGAACATCGTTAGGCACGTACAGGAGCTAAATTCAGCAGCCAACGACCCTTGTGTGAGGTCACTCAGCTGGACCACGCAGTGTGCCAATGCCCTTTCTGCCCTGGGTCCCTCTCGAGGGTAGTCTCAAAACAATTACAAAATTCTCATTGTGCCTTTCTGACCCAGAACAAACATTCTGCTGGTAATAGTTAACTTTATAAGGATCGCTCATGATCTATTTAGAGCGATACCTTAAAAATAGACAACTTGTTATAATCTGGTGCCGAATGCCTCCCTCCCCTCCTGTCCTCTCTGCTGTCAGGCTCTACTCTGGAGGGAAAAAAAAATGTTCTTCCTTCAAGTCCCCAGCCTTCCGGGGAGATACATTCTAGTTGGAGCAAGGGAGGGGGGGGTACCTTCAGCCAGCAGCTCTGCTCTGGAACTCACTCCCTGCCAAATCCCACTCCTCTCTCCCTGCAATTTCCATGAAAGCCCAGGGCTGTGCCGACTGGAGTCAGGCCGCGGAGGTCTTGTGTCCAGGAGCACGTTGGCCTTCTGTGTCTGCGTTATGTGAGACCCTCACGAAGAGGCCCCCCAGCCCTGCCCTGCCCCTGCAGGACTTTGAGGTTTCCACGCTGCACTGAGCTCAACACTTAGCTACACTGCACTTAGCTTCATATGGAGTCTTCTGCACATTCACACCCAGAGAAGGAGGCCAGAGACTTGTTCCTCTTGCACAAGATGACCCCTTTTGTCACTGAGGGGGACCGTGTTTCAAATGCAGGTCATCTCCCAAATTTTTTAAAAAACTTTTTAATGTTTTACTTATTTCTGAGAGAGAGACAGCATGAGCAGGGGAGAGGCAGAGAGAGAGGGAGACACAGAATCTGAAATAGGCTCCAGGCTCTGAGCTGGCAGTTAGCACAGAGCCCGACGCGGGGCTCGAACCCATGAACCGCGAGATCATGACCTGAGCCTAAGTCAGGCGCTTAACCAACTGAGCCACGCAGGTGCCCCAGTCATCTCCCAAATTTAGACTAAGTTCCCGAAAACTAATTACTACTCATTGTCACTACTGGGCGGGGGGGGGATCTTTTTATTTCAAGTTCCAGAATATTCTTGCAATAAAATGTGCCTCCTATAGCTTGAGCTTGGTCTTTTTTTTTTTTTTTTTTAAGTTTATGTATGTATTTAGAGAGAGTGAGCGTAAATGAGAGTGAGGGAGGGGAAGGAGCAGAGAGAGAGGGAGAGCGAGAATCCAAGCAGGCTCCACGCTGTGAGACTTCATCTCACAAACTGAGCCCGGAGATCATGACCAGAGCCAAAATCAAGAGTCAGACGCTTAACTGCCTGAGCCATCCAGGTGCCCTGAACCTTGTTCTTATTCGGTGACCGATTTCTGCCTAACCACTACCATGGGCACGCTGGTCACTGAAGGGCACTGCCAGGCTGGGAATGAGGTGACAGGGAACAGTGGGGACTCTGCCAACAAGGCTCAAGGGACAAGCAGCCAAGTGTGGCCATGTGGGGACCCTGCCTGCTGTGGTCAGCATTTCCACTCCGGTTGCTAAAGAAGACAGAATTCTGGCTCCGTGTATACAATCTACTGATTTTTAAATGTTGGCCAAAAGAAAATTTTGTAAAAATTTCTGTCTAAAATAAATCTATGTCCAAGGACAAATCTTTGCACTTGACTTTGCTCTTCTAACAGGCAGAAAACACATCTCATGCTTTAGCTAAAGGAGAAATGAAGCCCTAGGATATGGTACAGTGGCCTGCTCGGAGTGGGTATTTGATGTGTTTATTCTTCATTAAAAATTTTTTATTGTTTTATCTTTGAGAGACAGAGACAGCAAATGGGGAAGGGTCAGAGAGAGAGGGAGACCCAGAATCCGAAGCAGGCTCCAGGCTCTGAGCTGTCAGCACAGAGCCCGCCACGGGGCTGGAACACATGGACTGGTGTGAGATCATAAGCTGAGCTGAAGTTGGACACTTAACTGACTGAGCCACCCAAGCACCCCTGGATGTGTGTTTAAAGAACAAATGACTGACAGTTGAACTTTAGGACGCCCCGAGATGTGTTTCTACCATTGAAAGGACTCCATGTGTCCCCACATGTCTGCACATGCCTTAAAAATATAAATACCAGGNTTTAGCGGTCACTCTCTTCCCTTTTCCTTGAGAGGATGCTTTTCTCCACAGAAGACCAGTCCGGAAAATAGCCTTTCTTAGTAACTTATACTGCAATGATTTATTTAGTTTAATAGACCCAAATATAAGCCTTGGCTACATTTTAAAACAAGAATAAATTCTAAAAATATTTATTACAGTTTCCTCCTTTTATATTTAGCCTTGTTCAATTTTATGTCTAGAGGTTGTTTATCATTTTTATTTCATAATTACTTGCTATGCTTCCAAATTTCATAGTTTGTCTAGTTTCCATCAGGGAATCTTGACACAAAAGCAATTAATGAGGGGCACCTGGGTGGCTCATTCGGTTAAGCATCTGACTTTGGCTCAGGTCATGATCTCACACATGAGGGTTTGAGCCTCACACTGGGCTCTGTGCTGACAACTCAGAGCCTGGAGTCTGCTTTGGATTCTGTGTCTCCTCTCTCTCTACCCCTCCCCCACTCATTCCCTCCCTCCCCTTCTCTCTGCCTCACCCCCCCCTCTCCTCCCCCCTCAAAAAACAAAAACAAAAACATTAAAACAAGCGATGAAAGTATAAAGATGAGGGTTTTGGACATTTCCTGGATTGCCTGGGAAGCATTTATCAAGGGCCCATTCACGCAACAAATACGCATGGAGCATGTAGTATGGATACAGTGGTAAACACAACCAATAGATGTCCTAGCCTTCATGTAGGTTTCATGCAAGGAGCTCTACTTACTAGGTAAGTAATAGAGAATATTTGGATAGTGACATTTGTTAAGGAGAAATCCACAAAGCAGTGAAAGGAAACAGGAAGTTGCCAGTGAAGCGGGTGAAGTGAGGAAGTGAAAGTGCCATAAGCTCATTTACTTTTTTTTTCTTTTAAGTAATCTGTACACCCAATGTGGGCCTCAAACCCACAACCTTGCGATCAAGAGTCGCACACTCCACCAACTGAGCCAGCCAGGCACCCCTGGTTTACTATTATATTTCTATTTTGATGCTGGTCTGTTCATGAGCTTTGTCCACTTAACTACTAGGCATGAATGATTTTCTTCTCAATTATGAATTACTTAACAAATGTATCAAATTATTCCCCTCTCATTTTGTTACATATTTTCTTTAGCTCTCCTCCTCTTTCTCTCCCAAGTACCTCATTGGTAGATTTTGTTTTACTGGTTCTTACTCCTTTTCTCCCCTCCTCCTCCTCCTGTCCTTAGTCACTGAGATGTATATCTATTTCACTCCTTAAATAAAGATCGTTGGTCTCATGGTTTGTGAGTTTAAGCCCCACACTGGGCACTCTGCTGTCATCAGGGAGCCGGCTTCGGATCCTCTGTCCCTCCCCCTTCTCTGCACCTTCCTTGCATTCTCTCTCTCTCCCTCTCTCTCAAATAAATAAACATTTTTTAAAAATGAATAAATTAAAGATCACTTCACTCCTGACAGGCCACACTGGATGTCTGCATCCTGGGACCTCATAAGCCAGCGTGACTTCAAAAGGAGCTGCCAATGTTTTGTCACATAAGATACATATATTTACTATATATATTGGGCTTTGTCAAACACTCCTCATATTATCCATGTTTTCCTCATTTCAGCATGGATGGGAATGGGTCTGGGACCCTGGCTAACTTATCACTGCAGCAGAAAAAGCAGAAACAAATCCCTCTCAGACACTGGACAGACCCAAAGCCTTACAGGGTCCAGGAATCAAGACAGGTGGATTTTCTCTCCCTTTCTCACTGAACTCCATATCCTAGGTGCCAGGTCCCATCCATTACTCTTATTCGACTCCTCCCTTGTCCTGTGCTTTTTCCAAGCTAGAGCGCTCTCTGTCCCGCACTCCGGCTCCCCGAAATCCCGGTCTCCATCAGCCAGGCCTCTGTCCACAGCTACAGCAGTAAGACTCCTCAAGGTGACCTCAAGCCCTGTGTGAACACATGTGAAACCAAGTCCTTTTACTCAGATTTTCACATATTTCTTTCAGTCTAGTAAAGTGTAGGTGGTTTTTTGTGTCTGACTCTGCTGTTGCTGCTTCCTTGGCACTTAAGTATGTATTATAATAATCACTATAATAGCATACCGTCGCTGAGCCTCCAGGTGCTTCTTAGAGAAGCCCTCTGGGCGGCCAGACACGGGCTGATCCGCCCCCAGCCCCCTATACTCCCCTAGACTCTGCACACAATGGAGCAAGGTGTGCAGAGCCCCTCGGGCTCTTTTCGCAGGGCTCCCACCCTCACACACACACACACACACACACACACACACACACACACCTCCAACAAGTCGAGACAGGAAGCACGGGGCAAAGGCTGTTTCCAAGCTGCATCCTCAGGAGAATGAAAGGAAACTGAAAATACAGGTACTTCCTAGGCTTGCACTGTGGCGCAGCCTTGGAATAATCCCCATCAGCGGCTGCCGTTCACTGAGACCTCATTTTAAATTCCCCATAGGAAACACTGAGAGCAATTACGAGAAATGTTAACAAGTGGGCATCAAACTGATGATTTGTGTATAGGCAGATCTTCTTTCTATTGTTCTCAACTTAAAAGACGTGCTCTGCTTTTCACCAAGGTGATCTAATTTCCATCTCTGGACAATGTATAGGATCATCGTGCTTTTTAGTGCTCTCACAAGTAACAAACTAAAAAATCCGAGCTCCGTTCAAAACCCTGCAGATTTGGCCCCGCCAACCCCCCCCAACTTTACCTCATTCCTTTTTCTCTGTTCACTGGACTCCAACATACAGACCCTTGCATGAACTCTGGGGGGCACCACCTCCTTCCCACCTCAGGCCTCCAGGCTTGCCATTTCCTTTGCCAGGAGCGCTACCTGCCTCCAGTCCCTAAATCCACATGGCCACAGGCTGATCTTTTAAAAAGCATAAATGAGATCGTGTAGGGCCCCTGCTGATGGGCCTTCTACAGCTTCTCCCTCCTCTGAATGCCCATGGGACTTCATTCTCCCCTCCATGCTGGTATTGATCACTTCCTGTCCTCACTATTTGTGTATGACTTCCTCTACTACATTTTCTNGCAGGGCTGGGACTGGGTGGGTGGGTGGGTGGATGGATGGGAAGGAGGAAGGCAGGCAGTTAGACTCTAAGAAAAGTAAAAAGAACCTGAACATCCAGAAATTTCCCAGGAGTCCAGAGACGCAATATGAAAATTTCTCAACACAACACACCAGATTCAGTGTCTACATAAGGTATTCGGTGTAAGTCTAAAAAGGTCATGTTGGGGTGCCTGGGTGGCTCAGTCAGTTAAGTGTCCGACTTTGGCTCAGGTCATGATCTCACGGTTCGTGGGTTCAAGCCCCACGTCAGGCTCTGTGCTGACAGCTAGCTCAGAGCCTGGAGCCTGCTTCAGATTCTGTGTCTCCCTCTCTCTCCGACCCTCCCCTGTTCACACACACATACACATACACATACACACATACACTCTCTCTCTCTCTTTCTCTCTCTCTCTCTCACTCTCTCAGAAATTTAAAAAAAACATTTAAAAAAAATTAAAAAGCTAATGTTTTAACCAAAAAACAGAGTGAGATGGGAACAGAAAGAAAGGCGAAGGTGATCTTTTCAGTGAGGAGTGTCTGAGACTTCCAGGTTGCTCTCACACCAGAGGAACTATTACTGCCTCCAGACCGCCTCCGCACCTGTGGTCCCAGACCCCCCCACCCCATCCCCAACGGGCTGCGACACCCTGCCTGCCCTCTCCAAGAGCAGCAGGGCCAGAGGGAGGGCGTGCAGGGGCCCTGGGCTGGCGGGCTTGGCCCACTGAAGACCAGATCAGTTTGTAGCGGTGGGGGAGCCTTGACAGGCAGGGTGCACTTGGCCTGCGCGAGGGAAGATCTCAGGGGCTAGGAATCTGCGCGTCATGTTTGAACCTGGCAGTGTGTGCTGGCTGCTCTCACCCACAGCTCTGCTGCCCTCACTTCCATTTCAGGGGCTCCAGGCGCTAACGCTGACTCAGTTACGAGGCAGCAGGTTTGGAAAGCGTTACCCGTGACCTCCTGTGGATAAGTCCATGCAGAGATGACACTCCATGCTCTTCCTTCTTTAGCCCTGTCTTTCCAGCATTTTGTGCCCCTCATCCCCTTTCTGTGACACCACATCTTTTTCTCTCTTTCCCTTTGGAAACTGTCTTCCCGTGGACGCTAGAAGGACTGTACCGTCCGATTTCCTCTTGGCTTCTGACCTTGACCCCCACCCGTACACAAGTCTTTGTGGCTCCTCTCCTTACACTAACTCTAAATGTTGGGGTTGTTCCAGGATCAGCCCTGACCCTCTATGAGACCTCACTCTGGGACTCTCTCATCTAAGCCAAGGGCTTGGATAACCATGATAGCTATTAACCGGTTCTGCCAAGGTACTTCCTGGCCCAAACTTCTTCCTTCTCAACTATAGACCAGCCATCCACTCCACATCTCCAGCTGGTTGCCTCACAAGCTTTTACACAAGCCGTGTTTAAAACCAAATTCCTCGTTGTCAGCCCTTCAAGTCAGAAGGCTGGAAGCTATTCTTATAGGTTCTCCGTCCTTCTTACTGCCCGTACTTTTTGATAATCCACCAAATAGCTCAAGTCCACCCAAGTCTATGTCCACAATAGCCCTTTTAGACCAAATGCCTATCACTTCTTGCTTACAATCCTTCCTGGCTGAATTGCCAACAACTTCTCTTGCCTCCATCCTGCAGTCAGAAAACCTTTCCAAAATACACATCCTACCATACCGCTCTGCTTACAACTTACAACTCCCCCCCGATACCTTTCCTTTACTTTTAGGATAAAGACCAGAATTCCTTGACATTTCTACAAATACTTCCATGGTCTAGCTCTACTTACTTTTCCAGCCAAATTTCATATAACACACCCCACTGGGACATCTTCACCTCTCTCCCATTCATTTCATTTATACCTCATTTTATGTCTTTACTTCCTCAGCTTTTTAAAACTCTTGCTTTGTGAAGGAAAAGCATCACAGGAGGGAGAGGTAAGTTGGGGCGAACCTTAGCAACCACCATCAAAACTGCTTGTTTGTTCAAAGCAGTTATCCAAAAAGTTAAACCTCCATTGTCCAATTGAATATTATTTCCTTCCTCCGAGTTAAAGAACTGGCCTCCAGTAAACTGACACTTTTATGCTCAAAGATAACCATCATCACCTCTGAGAAGTCACTTGTACTGAGGCTCTTTAATAAGAAGTCCAAATGTAGAGATCTACACTGAAAACAGTGAATAAAATAAATGTTATGTATATAATGTGAGAACAGCGTACTCATTAAAAAAGAAAACCTGGCAGATGCTTATCTTCAGAACAAAAACAGTTATTGAAAGTGTCCTTTATTCATTCATTCATCCATTTATTTATTTATTTATTAATTAGAGAGTGCATGAGTGGAGGGGCAGAGGGAGAGAGAATCCCAAGCAGCCTCCATGTTCAACAGGGAGCCTGACATGGGGCTCAACCCCACCACCCTGAGATTATGACCTGAGCCAAAATCAAAAGTTGGACGCCTAACCTACTGAGCCACTCAGGCACCTCAAAAGTGTCCTTTAAATAGCAATCTATTCTAATGTATTCTTTATTTTTACATATATTCAAATTGCACATTACTTCCGGAGTCCAAAGCAAGATCATCCTGACATCTATCAGTGAGGTAGATCCTAAAGGCACTGGTAGCTATCATCTTACAACAATCAAAGTCTCAAAACTTGAGATGCTCCACATGACCATGTATTTTACCATCTTGTACTTCTAGATGATGAAAATGTTCTTAAGTGTTTTCTAGTTTTAAAACCTCCTACATGAGATTTTTCTTTCCAAGATTTAATGTTTCTCAGGTTGGGTGAGTACTTTAAAACAAAGTCTGAACACTTCTTCATTTAAACTGATCTTGAAATGTTGTAGTTTAATGTGTGAATGTCTGCTTCTAGTTTTATCTTCTTAAGGCCTGTCACAATATGTTTTCTAATTAAAAACTGAAATGGCACTTCCCTCACTAAGAGTCTTTTAACTGAACTCAGTTTTTTCTCTCTCATATTTTTCATAGCTGCCTTTTAAGCCAACAGAGCCAGAACCACTGATGTATATCCTGCCTGACTCGTTTGCTTCTCAGGGATGTGTAAATGCCCAAGCAGGTGTGAGTAAGTCTGCACCAAGAAGTGCCCTAGGGAGGGGAACAACAGAGGTCGGTGTCCTAATCACATGGGCAATTTGGGATGTTAGAATTATGGACCAATCTTTTGAACTCTTAATAGTCCAAAGTCATCAAGAGTCCATGAAACTCAGGTCACCACATTTTCCTTTGGAATGATGATGGCTTGGGGTGCCTGGGTAGCTCAGTTGGTTAGGCATCCGACTTCAGCTCAGGTCATGATCTCACGGTTCGTGGGTTCGAGCCCCACGTCGGGCTCAATGCTGACAGCTAGCTCAGAGCCTGGAGACTGCTTCAGATTCTACGTCTCCCTCTCTCTCTGACCCTCCCCTGCTCACACTCATGTGCACGCTCTCTCTCTCTTTCAGAAATAGATAAATCATTAAAAAAAATTTTTTTAATTTGGAATGATGATGGCTTAACAGGAGTCACCTAGTTTCACTAAGAGCATATTACATTACAACCTAGACTTGGAAACGGCGCACGTGGACTACAGATACTCTGCCTGGTAAGGCGTACACCAGGAGACCACACCTGGAGATGTCTTCCCCTAATCCTTGGACAGGGCCCAGGGAGAAGGAAAGAACGTCCCAGCCAATAGCGAGGTTGCAGACACCAATTTTCATCTAACTAGCAAAGGAGTTCGGGGTCCGGGAGAAGGCTCAGTCCGGGTGAGTTCAAAGGTGAAAGGGAAGAGATTAGGACACGGGATATAGAAGAGACTCCCCTTTTCTTACACCTGACACCTATAAGGGCTCTACTCTGAGACCACGAGTGTCAGCCTTGGGACGGAGGCTCAGTGAATATGCATGGGAAAAATTCCACATGCAAATATCCAATACCCCTCTGTAAACCCACACTCCTGTGCCCACAGAAATCGCAATTACTGTATTTCTAAGAAATCATCAATAAAGAAAAGCATTTCAATATGTAAACCCTGCTTGACTAACTTCAAAGAGTATGGTATTCATTGAGCATTTTCTACATGGCTCGACAAAAGGTATCCTATACCCTTTTAAGAAGCAACTGAAATAAAGAAGAGTGTTAAGGATAGCTAGGGTGGCACCTGAAGCAATGAGAACCCCCCCCCCAAAAAAAGAAAGAAAAACTTGGGTGTAAGAAGTCTGGGTAAAGAAAAGCTAAAAAGGAAATTCTGATTTGTACTGAAATGCTTTTTCAGTTACAAAACATTAAATATGGTTTTTCAATCATTTCAATTTGTTGGCTCCTTAAAAACAAGTTACCAAATAATTCCCTTTTTAAACCTTGCATTGCTTTCATGAACAATATACTTTTGTACAAGGAAAGTAGCCATAGATTTCTTTTTTCTGTCCATACATCCTTCACGACGATAAACTCAGTTAGGTATGGGCATGCTTACTGGGCACCATTGCAGTTCTCAGTTTTGACAAAAGAACCAAATGGTAGGTAATTCATGTGCGTTTCCAATGTTGGGAAAATATGTATAGAGTACATTTATAGAATCTTCCTTAGAGATTCTTTTCTGAAAAAAAAAACAACCCATCTGAAAACAGTAAATCAAAACTATACTGCTTAATGTCAGAAGAATGAATTAAGTTAACATCTTTTAGGGGACCAACTATTTTTTATATATCCATCAAAAGAGGTAACAAAAACTGCAAGAAGAGATTGGGCCAGGAAGCTTCCACTAGGGAGTAGGTGCAATGTGTCTTGTATCTCAGCTGAACAAATGTGCTGCTGCTGCACTGTCATTTCTCATGGCAGGTCAGCTGTGGCCTCCGCACGGGAATGTCCGCTCCTACCATGGACAACACCCCCCTACCCCCACCCCCATGAGGCAAGAGCAGAAGCTTTACGTTACTGTTGGACCCAGTGCGCTTCCAAAGTAGACCAGTCTATCTGCTATGAGAAATGATCTTTCAACATTCAGAATCCCCTTTTACCAAAAGCAAAATGGATGATGTTTTGAAATAGTAAGTATGTGCATTGCTTACAACATTCTGGCCATGAAACTGTCCTGATCCTGAAAGACTCTCAAACTTCTACCAGTGGGCCCCAACAGGGAGAAAAAAAATAGCCTCTGGACACAAATATGCATGTATAGAATCATAACATCAGGGCGCCTGGGTGGCTCAGTCGGTTAAGTGTCAGATTTCAGCTCAGGTCATGATCTTGCGGTCCATGGGTTCGAGCCCCACGTCAGACTCTGGGCTGACAGCTCAGATTTAGATCTGTGTCTCCCTCTCTCTCTGCCCCTCCCCCACTCACGCTGTGTCGGTCTCTCAAAAATGAATAAATGTTAAAAATTTTTTTTAAAGAATCATAATGTCAACAGTCATTGAAGAACAATGGTAAAACAAAAAGGCTTATCCCTGTCCCTCAACTGTCCTATTTTTTTTTAAACTGAGCCACCTAGTCAATTCCAAGCTGCATGAAAAATCTGACAACAGAGATGAACAAAAAAAAAAAGAAAGAGAAAATTTAGTCATTTAAAATCTGTTCTCTTGTCAATGCCCCACAAACTAGAGTTCGTGCTTGGTTTTAACCTGTGGGTCTCAGACATTTTTAATGTTTTGCTTATTTCTGAGAAAGAGACAGGCAGCGTGAGCAGGGGAGTGTCAGAGAGAGAGAGGGAGACTCAGAATCCGAAGCAGGCTCCAGGCTCTGAGCTGTCAGCACAGAGCCCGACGCGGGGCTCAAACCCACGAACCGTGAGATCATGACCTGAGCCGAAGTCAGACATTTAACCAACTGAGCCATCCCGGGCGCCCCTCAGACATTTTTAAAAAGAAAGGCCACTATAATGAGTCACATATACAAATAGAGACTTGAAAAAAGACAGGACACAGATGCCCCTACTAGAGCCATAGAGATGATCTTATAATAGATCAAGATTCCACCAGGTGTGAAAATTAATGTAAATGAAAATTTTTAATAAAAATTAGAAATAAGCCAAGAAGCTATCTTGTTAAAGAATATTAAACTAGCAACTGAAATCTGGTCCTGTTACTAAGTGCATGGCTCTGGTCAAGGCAATCACTTTTCTGTGCCTTAATTTTCCAATCTATGAAGGAGGATTACATATGTTATAACCCAGCTCTACTATAACTTACTGTGACAATTCAGTTCCTTTGCCTGCAACCTGGATATCATTTTCCTCATCTACAAAATGAGAGGCTTTTGTAGAGAACCTCTAAGGACCATTCTCATTTAAATACCATGAGGCTGGGGTGCCTGGGTGGCTCAGTCAGTTGAGCAGTTGAGCATATGATTTCGGCTCAGGTCATGATCTTGTAGTTGGTGGGTTCGAGCCCCGCATTGGGCTCTGTGCTGACAGCTCAGAGCCTGAAGCCTGCTTCTGAATCTGTGTCTCCTTCTGCCTCTGCCTTCCTCATGTTCTTTCTCTCTCTCTCAAAAAATAAACATTAAAAATTTAATAAAAAATACCGTGATGCTGTAATAAGTGAAGAGTGGGGAAAGGTGCAGAAATTTTTGTAAGAAATGCCCCACATAAGTGCAGCTAAAGATGTGAAAAACTTTTCCAATGTTTAAATCAGTGTGGGAAATGATTTGGCTGTGATTTAATTTTTTCTAGAATGTGAATATTCACAAAATAAAAAAAATCTGGAAACGAAACAGCTGGAATTCTGTAAATGGTCACCAAGCCTGAAGAAGTCCAGGATACATATACCTTTACCCAATTGCTCTCCACCCTTCCTCTGATGGGAGACTAGAAAGGAAAGACTAGAGCCCTTATGTTGATCAGTGCCAGAAGAACCATTCTTTTCTTCTTTCCTAACCGTGACATAAGGAAGCACATGACTGTTGGGCAGGCATATATACAGGTATACAGTCACCCACAGACACAGAAAAGACTTAGCTTTTGGCTTTGAACATAACTCAAATATTACATCATGTTCTTGGGGGTTATATTAGAACATGGCCCAGGAATGACTCAGTAATCTGCTAGGACTAAATTAGAGTATCCAGAATCCGTGGCCCTCCTATTTCTACACTGGTCTGTAATAAATGATTCAAGTCTTGTTCTTGGAAATTTCTCTAGCCAAAACAAAACAAAAACCAAACTATATAGTTGAGCCACTAAACAGCTTAAATGGGTAAAGTTTTCCCAAGATTGCCTCAACGACTCAATTTCATGCTCCTGACTTTCCCATAAACATTGATCCAAACCAACATTTCTCCTCAGCTTCTTGGGCCAGTGGAGCTAAACCAACGGCTGCCCCCCATTCAGGACACCAGAATTTAAGTCTTTATAGGAATTTCCAGCTTACACTCCAATTCAAATCTATGGTCCTATTTATTGCACATACTTGAATATAATAAGGTGGAGGGGGGGTTATTTTTCCAGGGGAAAAAAGTCACTTTTAAGTCTTTTCAAAATCTTTTAGTATAGGGCACTTTCTCAATTACTTTTAATTTTAAAATAATATTTGGGGAAGACATGTTAATTTGAAATGTCACTCAATGCGTTGGATACTTATCAGTAAGAAAGAGGCCAGGCTATTGAACACAACCCTCATAATTGTTCATTATCTCACAATTGTGCGTGCTGAAAATTGTCATAAATAAGCCTTTTAAGATGATTATGCGGTGAAGATTAAAAGATGCATTGAAGGATAATCTTTAAATATTTTAGACATTTTGAGAATGATGTATTTTCCAATGACTGCATGAAAAGCAGAAACAAATAGAGCTATATCTCAAGTCAAGCGAAGAAGAAACTGTATTAGAGTTCTGTTAGCTGCTAAAGGGGAGTTTGAATGTAATTCATAAAATGTGAATTTATATATTAATATTTGTAAGTTATTAATTGTGTGACTTTAAATAGGTTTGTGAATTAATGTGCTAAATTAGGCATAAAAAGACCTGTGACCACTGCATCTGCACTGCTAAACGTTTTCATAATCAAGTTGGCCAAACCCTTTTTTTTGTTGGGGGTTGGGGAGATTCTNGCGAGATCATGACCTAAGTGAAAGTCGGACGCTTAACCGACTAAGCCACCCAGGTGCCCCGGGCTCATCATATATTTTGAGCATGTTCTAGAGAGCAACAGACTTGCTGAATCTGTATGTGATGAGATCTGGTGTTTGCCAAAAAGCAAGGGTAAGAAATGGCATGACCTCTAATCTTGAAATTCCAATCTGCTCTGAGTCCCTTGTCAGGAATTCTATTTGTTTCATTGGGTAAAGCTTGGGGTTCATTTCAGCCTAAGCAGAAGGGCTCCTCATTGCCTTTCTTGAGCTCATGAAAGGAACCTCTTCAAAAAGTTCACCACTTAAAACTTGGAAGGCTGTATATTGACAGTCAGCACTGGCAGGAGACTTAGTTATATCACAACAACATGGAATACATAGTCCTTACTAGGCACTGTGCAGAGTGTTTTAGTATTTAACGATCACAACAATTTTCCTCATCTTAGAGATCAGGAAACTGTAACAGCGGAGGTAGCTTGCCTAAACCCCAAAATTGGGAAATGATGGATCTAGGATTTGAACCCAGGCCTGCACCTGTATGCATGATGCTGTACCATTTCCACAGTTTAAGTAACAGAATCCAAGAAAGTATAAAACTTTCCAGGGGCCTCTTCCACTATCCACAGCACCTCTCTCCCAGTATCAGGCCATGGGAGAAACCAGATTAGTTTCTACACTCCTCTTGGATTCTGAGCTCATCATTCTAGAATGATTGCTTCAAAATGTAACTGATGGCTGAACCCAACAGTATCCTGTTGATCCTCATTCTTTGTATATTTACATTTTTATATCTGAATACCACACCTACATTGTTGTAGATCTTCCTTTGGCTAGCAAAACAGTCTTCTTTGATAATGTTCTCCTCTATCCTCAAGGCTCAGTCTTCCCTATTCTCCTTCATTGTTCTTCCATCTCCTTGGTAAGTGTTGAGGTTTCTCTTACCTCTGTGCCCCAGGTAATCTTTATTGTCAAGGCTTTGCTCTCTACCTTTGGGCTCACCATTTTATATTTTAAACTGTTCTTCTCAACTTCAAGATCATACTTCCAGCTATTCACTAAGACTCTTGGACATGTCCACTTGCATCTCTGATTCAACAGGTCCCCATAGGAACTCATTCCTTCCTCTTCATCCACTACCCAACTTTGCTTCCAAATCTGATCCTTCTCTTAAGAGTTCTCATTTCCTTTAATGGCAGCACTGTCTAACCAATCACACTCACCTGAAGCCTTGGACCCATCTCGGATTCTTGCTTATTTCTCATGACATTCCTTATTTATATCCCTAACACACACTCATTGGATCACCAAATTCTTTCAACTTCACCTTCCAAATGTCTCTGTAATCTGTTTCTACTTTGCTATTCCCACCACCGCAATGAAAGCCTTCATCATCTCTCATTTGGATTCTTGCAATGGCCATTTATTGCCTTCTCCTTGCTCAACTGCAATGTCTAAGGCCTTCAGTGAGTGACCTTGTTAAAACGTGACTCTGGCCATGCTCACCCCTGCTTATAAACCATCTGCAACTCTTCTTTACCTATGAGGCACCATCCTAACTGCAGCCTGGCACATAAGGCTCTTCCCAACAGGTTCTTGGCTACATTTCTAGTCTCACTCTTACCCGCTTCTTGCCCATTTCCCAATGATGTGATCCATGTGAACTGTGATTCTCTCACACCCACTGTTAGCTCCTGAAGGGAAGTCCTGGCTTAGCAATTTCTGTGCATCCAAGTTCACTATTTATGCCTCGACTGTTGGCTTCAGAGTTTTTAAAGAAATGTGGTTCCAGGCATTTTAAAGCACTTTACAAGAATTTCTCCTCCTCCCAACAACTCTGCAAGGTTGCACCGTACGACTGTTCCCATTTAACGGGCAAAGAAGAAGAGTCCAAGAAGCTGAGGAGCCCAAATGGTTACTAATAATAAGCTAGTGAGTGAGTAGCCAAAATTTGAAGCCAGGTCAGGCTGACTCTAAAACCTGTGCTTTCACTGAGACCAACCCTGAAATTCTCACTGATGACCTCTAACACCATAATTTCATCTTCAAGGGAACAGCCAGGAAGCAATGTCATGGCTTTAGGATCCCACAGGTGCAGCCCACAGGGCGCACAGATGCAGGTCACTCTGGGAAGTGGCCAGCCCCATGTTTTAGTCCAACTTCTACTGCATCCCGTGAACCAGAGAAGCATGGGTGCTCTAACCTAACGCGAAACTTTTCACACTCATTGAACCCCAAAATGAAGCCCTTTGAGGAGGGAGTCTAATGTCTTAAGCAACCTATCGCCAAGGAAGGGGACAGTCTAGAAATGAAACTGAACACAGCTTCTGACTTACTGGTCTAGATGGACTGCTCAGTTTGTCCTTGAGAAGCAGGATCCAAGATCTATTCTCTTGAGTCTGATTTTATTTAACAGTTGATAAAAATCCTACATATTTATTTCTGTTACCCAATGCTAACACAACATTCATACACTCAAATAATGGCCAATGGGAAAAATGCTTCAAAAATTCCCCATTGTATAAAACCTATGTACTTGCTCCCTTATTACTTTACAGTGTGGTCCCCAAAGCTCCAGCTTAGGAACTCCCAGATCAAGTGCCAGATGTGTCTCTGCCAATAGCTGGTTGTACAGCTTTGTGCAAATCCGTTCCCATGTTTTCATATTTTAAGCCAAGGGACATAGTAGTTAGTCCGTAAGCAGTCCCTTTGAATTCTAATATTCAGAGACTCTCCTTACTTTTATTTATTTTTAAATATTTTTCTTTATTTTAGTTTTTTTTTTAACACTCTTAAAAATTATTTCTGAGAGAGACAGCATGAGAAGGGGAGGGTCAGAGAGAGAGGGAGACACAGAATCTGAAACATGATCCAGGCTCTGAGCCAGCTGCCAGCACAGAGCCTGACGCAGGGCTCGAACCCACAAACCATGAGATTATGACCTGAGCCGAAGACGGATGCTTAACCGACTGAGCCACCCAGGCTCCCCTCCTTACCTTTAGTGAGAAACATCCTAAGTTAACTCTAAGGGAACCTAACCTACATGATTATTGTCATTAATGGCTTTTAAAATGGTAATCAAGGATGATGGGTTGGAAGTAAATTTCAAGACTATTTTAGGAAAAGAAAAGAAAAGAAGGACTGTATCAGTACATTCAAACACATGCTGAAGTATCCATGCCACTCAAATTGAATTCAGGCCAGCGATTTATGGAATGTATAAGATAACTCGGTGTGTTCGTGAACATTGTCTCATGTTCACACACTCACATATGTGAAAATGACTCTTGGACCTAGTGAAATGATTACTGAATTGCCATCAGGGGCAGGGAGGAATCTAAACATGAAAATTCAGGCTAATTAAGCAAGCGAATATCCTCGGTAAAACCAAGTGACCGGGAAAACGCCCGTTATGTGTTGTCATAACTGACACATGCTTATAGCAAACAGTTGCTAGGTTCTCAGCAAGTTTTGTTTACGTGAGCGACTTGAACTTCTCAGGCTATAACAGCCCTTGGATGCCCTAGATAAGATCAAACGATCTATGACCTAGGCGCCCAGTAAATGCCCATTAAATGAATATTGCGTGAGAATACTATCAGAAGTAACGTTGTGCAAAATAAAGCGTTGCTAAGACTCCTAAGGCTCAGTTTCCATCCCAAAGACGAAATGAGAATTCCAGAAGGATTATTAGAGAGGGTCTTTCTCAAACTTTGTGGTGTTCACACTCCCAGATAACGTTCCCACCAAAATCCCGTCAACGAAAACACATGATGGGAAAAGAATTTGTATGCCAGCATATTCCTGATCAAACAGGGGCCCACTGATCCAAAAGGAAACCAAGAAGGCACATTTTGCAAGCAAGGAAAATCCAGATTTGGCACCACCTACTAGCTTCCCATTTTAAACTCAGTCAGCCGTCTAGAGCATGAGTCTTATGTGAAACCCCATCTCTGGAGAAGCCCCAGCCTGGGGAGGAGGAGGGAGCCTTAAAGAAGTTCTCGACACAGCGGGAATCCTCGGAGGTGGGCTCGGCCGTCACAGTGTGCAGGGCAAGGCCCGGGCCGCGACGTTCCCTGCGGGGGGCCGACTCACCTTCCCTCCTGGAGGTGGCCCGGGCGGCGTGCAGGAGCAGCGCGACAGCCAGGCAGCCGCACAGCCGGAGAGCGCGCATGGCCGCACCGGGGTCGCCGCCCGCACCTGCGGAGGCTGCTTTTCGCTCTGCGCTCCGCTCTGCCTGCCTTTTCCTTGATCAGGTGGTTTTATCGACTCTTCTACCTGACTCAGTCCTGACAGGAAGAGAGCCTGTGTTTCAGGGTGTGACTCACCTGTGAATAAGGAGGACCCAGCCCTCGGCAGCCAGACAAACACACACCGCGCTGCGCGAGCGCTCCCCCCCGCCGCCGCCGCGCTCCCCCCGCCGTCGCTGCGAGAGGGGTGCGCACCTGGCCGGGGCCAAGGGCGTGGTGCCGGGGCTGCGGCCCAGGGATCCTGGCGGAGGAATGCGCCCGCTTCCCCCACAGCCCTCCTTCTCTCCCGGGGTGGTCCGCGGCAGAATTCGCAGGTAGACGGCAGCCTGGCCCTTCCCTGTACCGGGAGACCCGGGCTGGAGGGCGCAGACTCAGAGCCAGCAGCCCTGACCAGCTCCAGTCTAAAAGACATCAAGGAAAACCGGCATCATTAAGAGNTGAAGTACAGCAGGCTTCCCCCAGCCTGCCTACTCTGCTCGCACTTCATTCCTTCCCTCCCCATCACCGGGCTGGACCCAGGGCTCCTCTCCTGGGCCCCCTAACTTCCTGATCACCTGGGCTGGCCACCCATTAAGTCACCTGTTGACCAGTTGGTCTCCCTATCAAGGCTAGGCATCCCTCTAGATCCCTAACAAGTCGTGCAGTCGCCGGTGCACTGTCAGTGCTCAATGAATGTTCTGCTGAACTGAAGAAAGAGGAGAACCCAGATTTCATATTCCTTTTACATCTTAGAGCATTTTTCTCATACCGTTCTCTGTGGGCCCACAGAAAATGTTTGCTGAGTCTCAAGGTGAGAGTCATCCAAGTCCATTGTATAAGGTGAGGGGATTGATATCCAGGAACCTGCAAATCCTGGTATATCGTTCCTATTGCTAAGGAGGCTGGTGGCAATCATTCAGAGAGACCTCTGTCAAACAGAAAGTTTTGGTTCCTACTAGGATTTAAAAATTACCGGAGATTTGTAGGTACTCTGGATATATCCAATCTGTCCAAAACAGCCACCCCCACCTTTCATCATCAAGCCCTTCAAGGGCCCCTGATGAATGTTGTGCACTGACTAAAGGAATGAATGTTCTCTAGATAGTTCTATAGATGATAACCTAAGGCAACAAACAATACAATGTGGTAACTGATTGTCAAAAGGTGTAAGAATTTCAGTGTACGCATCTAAGTGAGACCAGTTGGCTGGGATAGCTTGGGAGGGGTATGTACAAAACGTGGACCATGAACTAGGTAGGTGTTGGGGAATAATCAGGATCTGAATACAGCACCAAAGAACCACAGAGGGAGACAGTTTA
This sequence comes from Crocuta crocuta, assembly GCF_008692635.1. NCBI lineage: Eukaryota > Metazoa > Chordata > Mammalia > Carnivora > Hyaenidae > Crocuta > Crocuta crocuta. The sequence continues at coordinate 8,855,602 of NW_027529934.1, read as the reverse complement.
CTGCCCACTGGCTACCATCTACTCTAAAGTCTCCAGCAACAACAACAACAAAAAATGACAAATAGAAAGGAATCTCCAATGTTCTCATCCCAAGCTTCTTCTCTTCTCATCCATTCTTCAGGATTCACGCAAACAACACAAAGATTCTTCACTCTCTAAACTCATAGTGTCCAATTACCGCTAGTTTCAGTTCCTGGAGACCAGTAACTGTCTAGGTTTTTCTGTCTAGTAACTAGTATATTGTAGAGGCTGAAATTCTGTTCCCGAGTCCTTGATCCATGTACTTATATCCATCAGTGTTGTGCAATCCTCCACAATCCTGCAAGAACAGGAACACAGAGCCCTGCAAAATAAAGGCTTGAAGGTAAATTTCACTTTAGTACAGATGATTAGAGTTTATTATGTCTCAAAAGTTGAAACAGATATATTCATCTACCATCACTTTTGGATAATGATAGAAATAATAGCTAACATCTATACAGTACCTACCATTTGTAACCGCTGGTGTAAATCCGTTATACAGAACAACACTTTGATCTTGGAAACAATGCTATGGGATAGGGGTACTGTTAATTTCCCATTTGACAGATGAGAAAACAGAGGCATAGAAAGGTCAAGTAGCATGCTCAAAGTCACACTGCTCAGTAAGTGGCAAAGCCAAGTTTCAAGGCTAGGCGATTTAGTTCCAGAGTTTATAGGTCAGATTTAAAAGCCCCATAAAAGAAGACAAATTCACAGTACTGAATTAAGTCAATATGCAGCCAATGGCTGTTCATCAACATCCATTACAACCCAACCAGATTGGCCCACGTTGATAACCAAGTCACAATGACTCTGAATAAGCATTTCTGATCTTCCTAACGTGTGAGCTCTGAAAGGACCCCCAGAGGTCCCCTGGAGTAGAAAATGGGCAGCAGAGCCCTGGGCACCAGGCCAACCAGCAGCCTCTTTTATGTGAACTGTGCTCTTCACAGTTTCTCCATTCCTATCCCTTTTCATTGCCTTATTCTGGTCTCTTCACACATCTCAACAACCTGTCTGGCTCAGCCTTAAGACCTCTGCTCTGGCTTAATCTCCTACCTTGCTCAGAGACCATATTGACCACCCTTTGCCAATCTGAGGATTTTCCTGTAGTGCTCTACTGGTCAAAAGTCCAGGTTCTGAAGCAGATTCCCAGGGCCAAATCCTGGCTTCACCTCTCATCAAGGGAGTTTATTTAGTTTTCTCTAAGCTTCAGCTTCCTCATCTGTAAAATAGGGATGATAATAGAAGTTACCTGGTAGGGATGCTGGGAAAATTAAATGGTCTATCTAGTGCTCAGAGAAGTATCAGACATATAATATGCACGATATAGGTAAGCTATAATAATAATAGTTGTTGCTGAGGAACAAGGGGGAGAAGAAGGGGGGAAATGGTGGGGGAAAGGGAGAGGGGCAAACCATGAGAGACTCTTGAATGCTGACAAAAACTGAGGACTGATGGATGTGGGGGGGAGGGGGGATGGGCATGGAGGAGGGCACTCGTGGGGATGAGCACTGGGTGTTATGTGGAAACTAATTTGACAATAAACTGTAATAAAAAAAATAATAGTTGTTGCTATTATTATCACTAAGCACCATCAGTTTTCCTTTACTGTAATTACTAACAAATACCATATAAGAAAGCATGAGGTTTTTTGCTTCAACCCTTCTACTAATTGACTATTTAATAGTAATTTAAAAAATTTTTTTAATGTTTATTTTTGAGAGAGAGAGAGAGTGGGGGAGGGGCAGAAAGAGAAAGGGAGACACAGATCTGAAGCAGGCTCCAGGCTCTGAGCTGTCAGCACAGAGCCTGACTTTGGGCTTGAACCCACAAACTGTGAGATCACGACCTGAGGCAAAGTCAGAAGCTTAACCGACTGAGCCACCCACGCGCCCCTATTCAACAGTAATTTTAAACTTCTGTGGCACTCTTGGTCTAAGCCAGGTTCCTATCCAGATTTCCAACATTTACTTGGGAGTTGTTAATTTGTAGTTTTGCTACATATCTCAAAAAAGAGAATCTTAAGCGGGCTCCACACTCAGCCTGGAGCCCTATGCAGGACTCGACCCCATGAACCTGTGATCATGATCTGAGCCCAAATCGAGTCAGGTGCTCAACTGATTGAGCCACCCAGGTGCCACTAGAACTTCATTTTATTTTATTTTATTTATTTTTTTTAAATTACTTTTGATTTTATTTTATTTTTTTTATATTTATTTCTAGGAGAGAGAGAGAGACAGCGTGAGCAGGGGAGGGTCAGAGAGAGATGGAGATACAGATTCTGAAATAGGCTCCAGTCTCTGAGCTGGCAGTCAGCACAGAGCCCGACGCGGGGCTCGAACCCACGAACTGCGAGATCACGACCTAAGCAAAAGTCGGACACTTAACCGACTAAGCCACCCAGGTGCCCCTAGAACTTCATTTTAAATAAGAGGTAGGAAGGTCTTATATTTCAGGGAAAATTAAAGGTAGGATGGATTTAAATAATTCTTACGATTAACCTCTGGCAACACATGATTTTCAAAAAGGCAATGAAAGTCTATTTACTTTTCCATATGACCCAAATAATTCTTTCTTTTCCAAATCCAGATGAAAATCACTAGAATACTACTCAGCAATAAAGAGGAATGAACCACTGACACATATAGAACATGGATGAATCTCAAGGCACTGTGCTAGGTGAAAGAAGCCAGACAACAAAAGACCAAATTGTATATAATTCCATTTATATGAAATCTTAGAAAAGGTGAAACTACAAGGAAAGAACATATCTGGTTGGCGGGGTAGGAAATTGACTGCAATGGGACATGAGGCTCATTGTGGAAGATAAAAGAAATATTTTGAAATATAATAATCAAAAGTAATCAAATTGTACCTGTAAAATAGGTAAATTTGATTGTGTATAAATTATACCTCAATAAAAATGGTATTGGCATAAAAATTGATATGAAGTAAGAAAAAGTTCACAAAATCTATATGATAAATAAGATGTTAAGCTCAAATGTGCAAATTCAGACTCAGGACTAGAAATATACCACCGTCCGCACAAGTTGTAACAAAGCCACAGCAGAGTCCAGCCCTAACACTCTGCTGGTTCTCATATGCTCTGAAGAGCTTCAGGTAGAAACACTACCCAGGAATTGCAGGAGGACTTGTCTTCTGGAAACATGCCTGTTTGGGCAAATTTCAAAAGATCAGAGATGACGTTCTGAAACGTTTGCTTTGGGGGCACAAATTTCAAACTCCCGTTGGACTTTTGTTCTAGAAGTAAGCACTTGGAGTTTCATCATATCGTCCCCCAAATTGCCACGATCATCTAGAGTATGGCCTCTGATCAGTGGGGATGATGCTCTAGGCAGAAGGTCTCCCGTTGCAGAGATGGAAAGGTACTGGGGCATTTCTTGGGGGCGTGGCCCTGGAAGTCCCCTAGGTCCATTGTCTATTTGCAGCTCAGTCATCACCCAAGGGACTTTTCCTTTTACAGTGCTGTGTAAATCACTCCACAGAACTGTCATCTCTCCACCCCCAGCCTCCCAAATAGAATTGCAAGTGACATGTTGATTTTTGCCTTGAGTTCCATCATTACCTTAGCTAACTTTCAGAAGGAATGTCTGGCATGTCACCCGCTTTCAAACTCACTTATGATAAAAACTGAAGCACTGGCTGTTAACAGGCCAGCAATAGGACTGTTGGACGCGATTCCCTTGCCCTTAATCTCCCCCAGATAGTTCTAATTATGTCAGCATTTGCATAAAAATTTCAAATATAAAACACAGCAATTGGAGGCGGGGCAGAAACCCAACCCCTCTTTGTTCTTAATTGACAAAGGAAAATGTCCATAAATGGAAATGGTTCAGTGTTTCCTGGATCGTCTGGGTAAATTCGCTAAGGTTGGCCAGACTCCAGAAAACCATGTTCTCTGAAGCAAGCACTCTGGCTGAAGGAGCATGTTTCCACTTTATGCAGAAACCTATATAGTGTCTCCATGGCTACTTTTCAGGGAACAGTAGAGGCCAGGCCAGAGCTCAGTAATTATTTTCACTTTTTAACTTTTTTTTTAATGTTTATTTTTTTAGAGAGAAACAGAATGTGTGAGCAGGGGAGGGGCAGAGAGAGGGAGACACAGAATCCGAAGTAAGCTCCAGGCTCTGAGCTATCAGCACAGAGCCCGATGCGGGGCTTAAACTCACAAACTGCGAGATCATGACCTGAGCCCAAGTCTGACGCTTAACCAACTGAGCCACGCAAGCACCCCTACGCCTTTTACATTTTAAGGGGAGTTGATCCTGTTTTCTGTGGTTGACTGGTGGTACCCCTGGGCAGGCAGTATGGTGGGAACAGAACAGCTATACACAGATTGATCTCCTCTGCATCTTTTTTGGTATTTGGTGTAGTTATTACAGACAGAAACATTCAAATCCAGCATTTGTTTGCCAATATGACAAACGGCGAGGAGCAGAGAGAAGAGGGACACTTGCTCGGAGCCAGATGAGTTAGACATAGAAGAAATGACAGGGTGAAAGGTGCTGGGAACTTTTGTAGAGTTAGGGGTATGCCAGCTGTTGTGTTTTCTTAGACTGAAATGTGGCCACCCACTCATCTGTGAAATGTTGATGTGTAGAATAAGTGCATTGCCCATAATTCTGTGGCCACTCTAGTACATCCATGCATATTCAGAGCTGGATGAGAGGTGATGGAGCCCACACAGTGAATGTTCTCTCCAGGACTGCACCGGTGAGGGTCAAGGGCTGCAGGCATGACAAAATAGGCTGGAAGTGAGAGGTGGGCACCCCTCGATCCAAGATCCCCACCCATGCTTTCCCAAAGGAAGAAACAAGTCCAGGAAACCGTGTTTTTAAACGGGCTTCTTAATATCAATCTGGAGCTTTCCTGCCTTTAATAAAGTCCGAAAGACTCCATAGCATTGAGAGTCTAATTCTGTCTTTAGATAGGAAACTTTGGACGCGTTTTAAACATCTAATAATCATTTTGCCAACCATGATACTGAATATTCTGCATGTGTCCAGCTCAGTGCCAGGAGCCTTGCAGGGATTTAAGAATTCATTCGTCACCACCGCCCTATGCAGCAGGTGCTGTTATTATCCGCATTTTGAGGTTACTCAGGCTCCCTCACAAATCCCTGCCAATGCTGTTCTCTAGAGTAATTATTCAACTACAACACAAAAACAAATTAAGCCTCTCACTGAATAAACACACACTTCCCCATTAAAAAAAAAGTTGAGTTGGACCTTTAAATAAAATAAAATACCTAGTCCTTATAACATATACTATATTCTACAGGACTCCTCTCCTGCAGATCAGCAATAAAGGTTTGGCTATTAGGGGTGCATTTTCCTTTTCATGTTACCTTTGTAATTCATCAGTGTACAGTGACTTCAGATTCTTACGCAACATCCTTTTCCATCATCCAACCAGGTCTTGATGCTTTTCTCTTGGTCTGATACCTTAATCCAGGTATAAGAACTCCTTTATGAAGTACCTTAGCAACTCCTTAGAATAGCTGGAAATTATTTTCAGCATAGTGTAGAGAGTTTGAGCAGTCTGAAAGAGCTCCAGAGTTTAGTAGCTATCTCCGGGTTACACAGAAATCCCCAAACATTCCTGGGTGCGTCTTTTGCAGGAAGCCTGTGGATTGGATTAGACTTGGGTTACAAAGTGGAATTGTCAAACTGTTGCAGTTATGGAGAGAGCTACCAACAATCACTGAAAAATCCAGAGACCGTTCTCACTAGCCTAAAACCAAAATGACCCATTTCCCTCAATTATCCATTTTAGATGAATATGTTTTAGATCTGAGTTATTTAGACAATCATTTCAATGTTCTGCTTTTTATTATATGAATACACAGTAAAGCAAGATTTCACTGCCATTTCTTTATTAAGGTGGCTAATGCCTTTGCTACTTTTTTTTTATCTCGGGGTCCTCTATTCATATAACTTTTGGAAGCAATTTAGAAAGTCTCAGCCAAAGCAGAATATAGCTACTTGGTTTAGCAGAATTGTTTCTATAGAACCAAATACACTTTATGTGCCTTAGGTAAATTTAACGTGGATTACATCTATGCTAAAAAATTCTACATGAACACACACATGAATATAACTTGAGCTCTAGGTAGAAAACTCTTTGGGATAGAATTGTTGAATTGTATATTGTATATCGGAACTAATATAACACTGTATGTTAACTTTACTGGAATTGAAATTAACAACTCAATAAAAAAATCTTTTGAGTAAAATTTGGGGGCTTTTGTTTAGCCAGTTTGCATTTTGGGTTTTAATCTTGTATTCAATATTTTCTAAGGACAGGGCTTTTCCAAATCTTCTGACCCTTCAGGGCCTGATTACAAAACCCATCTTGGAAGTAACTGCCTCAATGTTATCTGCAATATAATCTCTCCTGTTGAAATTTGCTAAAGAATTCTTATTAACTTTGTACATCTATACTAATAAAAATTAACTTAATGAACTTCCTTTCAGAACCAGATCTTGTCTGACCAGTCAACCATAATGTTGATTTTCCCACTGGAATACAATGGGAAAAGAATGATAATGTGTAATGTATATGTTACTGTAGACTGTAACATATACTGTATACAGTACCTTGCTGATTCCAATCAACATCCCCTTACACGGACCTAGGCTTCATCTCATAGGGGCATCAGTGGATGTCTTAAAAGTGGGTTGCTTCCAATGACATGAACTTAAATGTTTAGGAAAACAATCAGAAACATCCTCATATTTTTTATTAACATATTATGGAATTATTACCCATGCAGTTAACCAACTCTCTTTTAAATAGCTGTATAAAAGTTCTTGATCTGTATAAAATTGACTTTCTTTATTTCATTAAAAGGACCTCTTCATTGTCCCTGGTTCTAACACTTTAGGACTTGCTAGACAAGAGTATATTTCAACCATTCCCCAAGCCCTGATGACTTTATAAGCTTGATCAATAGGTCCCTTTCTCTTTTTAGCTGAAAAATCCATTTTTAGATTCAGCTAGTCTCCTGCCCGTGTGATGATTTTGGTTGCTTTCCTTAGAATGTTGCCCAGCAACATTCTATGTGTGTGTTCAGAGAGACCAGGTTGTGAAACTTCTTTCGTTTGAGAGACCATGGTTTGCACACTGGTGGCATATGGTTTTGAGTGGACGGCCCTGGACAGAGCACCTTGTTGGGTTATATGTTGCCCAGGGCATCTAGCAGAGGAGGTGTGCAGGTATCAGGGGGAGTAGAGCACTGCCATCTGCACACAGCTTCTTTGGCCAAGCCGTGCACACCAGCTTGCGTGCATCCCGAGGAAGCAAACCTTTCTCCTGCTCTGTCTACGGGGAGGAGCTCCATCAGCAGGAAATGGGAAGCAAAGGGTCAGTCTATACGACTTCTTGATTTTGTCCTTGATAATTCCAATATCATCATGTAGTTGTTCTGATGTGGATTATTTTTCTTTAGATATGATAATGAACACCAGTTTTCACTGAAGTTCACATTTTACCTTTCTGCTTATTCCAGTTCTTGTGAACTTTTCCAGAAAGATTCTTTTCTCTGCACTGACTTGGTGTGTAGCACCAGCCTCAGCAAAATACCTTCTGGAAGATTAAACCTTGTATTATGTCTTCCAGGTAATTTACAATCATTTTAGAAAACATTGCTTACCACACCAATCTTTGGAGGATATTACTTTTAGCACAGTTTCTTCCATCCCCAAAACTGCCCAATCCTCTTGCCTAAGCAAGTTCCCCATGCATAACAAATACTACCTATGGTTCTAAGGTAATAAAAGCTGAAAATAATGCCTGGTATGTAAGTTTTGTAACTTTCTTGAACATCCACACAAACTATTGCTGTTTCTATCTTGTCTTTTTTTTTTTAAAGCAGAGAGAGAGAGAGAGGACATAAGTGATCATGGGACAGAGAGACAGAGAATCCCACTAGGGGTACAGAGAGAGGGAGGGAGCAAAGAGAGAGAGAGAGAGAGAGAGAGAGAAGCAGGGTTCACCAGAGGCTCATGTTTTTACCCAAAGTTGGGTTCATGCTCATGAACATAGGACTTGACCTCACCAACTATGAGATCATGACCTGAGCTGAAGTCAGATGCTTAACCACTGAGCCACCCAGGTGTCCCTCTATCTTGTCTCTAAACTCATTTGTGCTCCCAGAGAGCCATCCTAGCGTGATCAGCTGTCCTTTTCCCAGAATCCATTATTCCTTGTCAAGAGTAGGTTGCTTACCTGTCTCCATGAAAGATTCTTTGTTTTTTAATGTTTACTTATTTGAGAGAAAGAGAGTGAAGGAGGGGTAGAGAGGGGGAGAGAAGGTCAGAAGTGGGCTCTATGCTGACAGAGAGCCAGACGCAGGGCTCGAACTCATGAACTGTGAGATCATGACCTGAGCTGAAGTCAGACGCTTAACCCACTGAGCCACCCAGGCACCTCTGAAGATTCTATCAGTTTGACTGCCCCATCTGAACTTCCTAAGGCAGTGCTGCCCAGTGGAAATTTCTGCAGTGATGGAAACATTCTGTATTTGTGCTTCCTAGGGTGATAGCCACTAATCATGTGTCTATTGAGCATTTGAAACGTGGTTTCTGTGAATGTGGAGCTTAAGTTTTAATTTATTTAATTTTATTCAGATGTAAATAACCACATGTGGCTAGAGGCACTGGTCTAAGGCCTTCTCTGCTCCTCCTTTGTGGAAAAAAATTTTTAACGTTTGAGAGAGAGAGACAGCACAAGTGAGGGAGAGGCAGAGAGAGGGAGACACAGAATCTGAAGCAGGCTCTAGGCTCTGAGCTGTCAGCACAGAACTCGATGCGGGGCTTGAACTCCCATACTGTGAGATAATGACCTGAGCCAAAGTGGGATGCTTAACCAACTGAGACACGCTGGCACCCCTGCCCCTCCTTTTTCAACGGACATCTCACCAAGTACCTCCTTCACGGCAGTTACTTGTAACTAAGATAGTAGATGAAATGACTTCTGATGGGAAAATTTTTTTGAAAGTAAATACTTAATAATTTATTGCTTGAATATTAAAGTTTTACCCAGCGAAAATTTTCTTATGTGTTTTCTAAACTTTTCTGACCCTGCATTTATACTGGCAAATATCATTTTATATTAATAAAATCTTATAAACTAAATGCCTGGAAATGGGCTGGAGGTTCCTTGCTCTGACTTTTAGTTTCACCTTCTTGTGCCTAAAGGTAGTAAAGTTGCACATTTTTTTCCATTTCCTGATTTATTGCAAAGTATTCACATTGCTGTATTTGAAGCCTATTTTATAAGAAACAACTTAGCATTTGTAAAATGTCAGGAAAAATGTATTCTAAATTGCTTTCCCGGAACACGCTAGAAAACTTACTCAGGTGTTATAATCACCTACAAATGGAATTTATCTTCAGAAACTGTCATCACAATGCAGATTTTGGTTTTATGATTTGATCTTTTTAAAATAATATAACATGAGAAAGGGGAGAGAAGTGCTTGTAATCCATTTTTTCAGTGACCCTAGGCTACGGTCTTAATATTAAAGTCTGACAGCCTTATTTTATTGAAATAATTTTTTTTAATGTTTATTTTTGAGACAAAGGGAGATAGAGCAAGAGTGGGGAGGGTCAGAGAGAGAGGGACACACAGAATCTGAAGCAGGCTCCAGGCTCTGAGCTGTCAGCACAGAGTCTGATGTGGGGCTTGAACCCAGGAACCATGAGATCATGACCTGAGCTGAAGTAGGATGCTTAGCTAACTGAGCCACCCAGGCACCCCCTGGGCACTGTTGTTTTTTGTTTTTTTAATGTTTATTTTTGAGAGAGGGAAAGAGAGTGCGAACCTGAGAGGGGCAGAGAGCAATGGAAATGAAGAATCTGAAGCAGGCTCCAGACTCTGAGCTGTCAGCACAGAGCCCAATGCAAGGCTCAAACTCATGGACCTCAAGATCACGACCTGAGCTGAAGCCAGATGCTCAACCATCTGAGCCACCCAAGGGCCCCTATTGAGATAATTTTTATAGAGAATCCTTTCTCACAGTATTTTGCTGTGCTCATTCTTTTGCTTACTTGTTCAATGAATTTCTTGGAGCATCTACTCTGAGACATAATGGTGGCACTTGACCAATCATAGAACTCCACTCTGTCTTACCTATGGGAAAGGATTAGACAACTGCTACAGAAACCCACTTCCCTGGGCACACAGGGAACCAAAGGAACAATATGATCATGAAGTACAGTTTCTAAGCCTTGTCCTGGTAGAATGATTGTACTGGAAAAGAACAATGAACTAATCCCTTCACTTTATGTAACGAATGCCTATTCAACTATTTGTTAAGACTATAAATCAGCTTAATGAGTAGCAAGAATTCATCGGTTTTGCTGTCTTGGTATCGCTGGGAATATTTCGGTTTATCAGAGAATCTGTAGGCTAGTGACACTCTCAACAATTCTCTTCTTTCTCAGAAAAAAAAGCCCAGCATTGTTGTGGGGCCTCTAAGGTCATACACAATATGTCCCACCCATCTCATTTATTCTGCCCCAACTGGCCCCTCTGCTGTTGCTCAAATACGGAAATGTGCTCTGTCTCAGAGCCAGTCCCATCTGAGGTTGGAAATGACCGTGATCAGATACCATCTTCCAACTCTGCCCAATCAGCATCTACTTCTTACTTTGCTTTCTGTGTCGTCTTACCATTTCTTACCACCTCACATCAGACATATGCGTTTATTATCTGTATTTCCCTCCAGAATATAAGCTTCAGGACAGTCACGACTTGGTGTAAAAAGGCCTAAAACACTCAGTGCCTGGCTCTTAGTAGGCCTTCAGTAATTTCTTTTTTAATGAATGAGTAATGCATGGTTAGTATTGATCTTTGCAAGACTGAAGTGACTTACCTTTCTATATCATAGTTTAAGTATTAATATGCTGAGGGACATTATCTAATCTAAATTACCCCTTAGCAATGCTAGGAACATGACTAAGTTAATACTATACAGATTGAATCTGCTTGGAAGAAAAGCAGTTCTAAAACTCAAGTTCCCTTATTTTATTAAAGTAATTATACAGGTCACCAAAGCTGTAAATTCATACAACTAAGAGACGAAAATGAATATAAAACAGGGGTCTATAAACTATAATAACAATGGCATAAAGAATATTAAACTTCTAAATGAGATGCTTCTTATAACAAGTACATTTTTTATACATTTTACAAGTGATTATTTATTGTTGTTTCTGATAAACTCTTTTCATTAAGGCCTAAGGCCTTAGATCATTTTCATTATTATACTCGCCAATCTAGATAATTAAAAAGAGCTATTTCATTTCCTATTTTTCGCATTTATTTTTAGTGATGGATGCTTCTTTTACAGAAGCAAGTGTCCACTCTTTTTAGCATTTGCAATCTTTGCAAGTCAAAAATTTATTTTAAAATGTTCCATGAGATAGGATGCATTTAGCTGCAAGGAATAGAAATCCCAACTCAAAGTGGTGTTGACAGTAGGCAAATGTATAGGCTCATGTAACTCAAAATCCAGAGGCTGGGTGGATAATAGGGTTAAATTATCCTGGGGTCCAGTGATGCCATCAAGGATCCAAGTTCTGTCTTTCTCTTCCATCAGCCAGAGTTCATTTCATCTGAAGGTTGATTCCCCTCATAGTTGTAGACTCGTTGCTAGTAGCAGTATTATATACTTCCTTGTGTGTGTGTGTGTGTGTGTGTGTGTGTGTGTGGCATGGGGGCGGGGGGATTAAACCCTTCTCCCCCAGACTTCAAACAAAAATCTTTCCCCTTCCTGTCTGGGCTGATTTAGGTCATATGCCTATCTCTGTCAGTAACTATCACCAGGAAAGTACTTTATGCAGATTGGTTTAAGCCCGGGTACCCTGATCACCGGCAGGATGGATGGGATAGCTATGATTGGCTCAGGCCAGAAGTCAGCAAACTATGGCTGTGGGCCAAATCCTACCCAGCAGCTGTTTCTGGGAAGTTTCCATCAGAACACAAACTCTTTCCCCACATTTTATCCATCGCTACTTGTGCACCACAACAGCAGAGTTCAGTAGGCACTAACTGAGACTATAGGGTCTATAAATCATCAAATATGTACAATCTGGCTTTTTACAGAAAAAGTTTGCCAACCCCTGGCTTGGGTCAACATTAGTTGGAGCTGACTCCAACCCCCTACATCATGATGCTACAGGAGAGAAAGTCAGACTCAACTGGACCAATAAAAGTCTCTCACGTGTCAACCTAAGTTGATTTCCCCCTCCCTGCACTTGCACTTCCCTGAGCAGACGTGAAAGAGAAGTGACCATGCCAGCTTCAGAATGAAAGCCTTCATTTTGGAAGCTCACAGACTTACCCATCAATCTGGAAGAAAAGAACGAGGGTATCAGTTCCATACGCTGATCTGTGTTCAAACCTTGGCGGTGTGTTTTGTTTTGTTTTCTTGAATTGTCTGCAAGTTATTTGTTGGTTCTGTGAAACCAGACCATCTGCTGGATCTCCGACCCATCAGCAGTGGTAAAAATGCAATTCCCAGAGTCCTGTAGTCTTAGAAGAAATCTTCCTCAAACCAGGGTACTGCTTTGCCATGCCTGGTCAGTTGTAGGAAGAACCACTCCTGAGCACGCTCACATCACGATTTTCCAGGTAAGCAATTTCCTGCCAAAACAACAATCTGAGCTTTCTTACACACACACACACACACACACACACACACACACAATCTGTATATGTACATATATGTGTAGCTTTTCTTATTTATTAGGATAGGAGCAACACACGTACCCCGAGGAAACTTTAGAAAATGGATCACCCAAGGGGCAAAAGAGAAGTCTTGTCACCACCCCATGTCCCAGTGCGTAAAACAAATGGCATGTTCCAGAGGTCCCGTCTCCCATACAAGTGACCTAAACCAGCTTTGACTTTTCCAGCAGGAAGTCACGATGGAATATTTTACTTTTAGCCCCCTCTTTTTATGAAGTTACTGAATGGGTCTATTCTTTGACTAGCCTTTCCAAGGGTCTTAATTAAGTTGTGAACTTTACGATCATTTAAGGAAATTTATGGAAAAGGGCAGAGTTTGAGAAGCTGCTGTTTCAAATTACTTTCTCAAAGTCTTAGGTACATCTTTTGCAAACATGAAAGAGAATCTACCTCTCTTCATTTGGGCTGGCACATACAATTTTATCTTATTTTGTAAATAGAAGGCAGTCAACCTTCCTGAAATATAGGGTTGGGAAAGAATGTTCAGCTATACAAATCCTCATTTAGGCACACCTGTGGGTTTCCTAGTGCTCATTATAGAAACCACTTGAAAATGCCCCAAGGCTGGATTGTTTCCACGACATCAGATGGTACAGCCCCTTAGGTTTGGGGCTAGAATAGGCTATAGGATGGGATTCAGTATCACTGCAAGTCCCTGTGGGGATCTAAGCGTGAGATGGGGGCCAGTGCTGCAATTAGAAACATTACTTCAGAGAGTGGAGCTTCCCCACCCTGCTCACAGCACCTGCCCCCACCTCCATCATTTCTCTGTTGAGTCTACACAGTACAGCTGACACCATGGGTCATCATAAATTTGGCCCTTCATAAACCAAGAATAATTCCTGTTGAAGAGAGTAGGAGCCCCTGAGTGCCCAGAAAAGGAGTGAAGGAGGTGGGGTGACGATAGAGGTTACAAAAACTCTGACTCTGGGACCCAGACAGTCTGGATTTATAGGCAGGGGTGAGCTTGGGTCCTTTAATTCTCTAGGTGCCATTTTCTGCATGGATAAAAGAATGATAATAATAGCACCCACCTACTTCATAGTGTTGGCTGCTGTGAAGGTAAAAGGCAATTAATGAGCTAGAAACTTGGCACAGTAGTATGTTAGTATTAGCTCTTATCTTTATAAGGGGAAAGGGTCCAAACTGGGGAAGCTGGGATCTTGGGAACATACTTCTGTTCACAGTAGTGCCTGAATGGTGGAGGCCATGTTTAGAGAGCTCTGACTGCCCAGGACTGCCCAGTTCGTGATTAGACTTTCTGCACCAGACTGTGCGAGACCAGTGCATTTATCTTTTATTCATGTAAGTTTTTAAACCAGATTTTATTTTTTTAGAAAAGCTATAGCTTTATAGGAAAATTGAATATATAGTACAGAGAATTCCCATATACGTCACATTTAGTCTCCCCGATTACATCTTACATTAGGATGCTGTATTTGTAACAATAAAAGCAATATTGACAGATTATTTTTTTTTAATTTTTTTAATTTTTTTTTATTTCTAGGAGAGAGAGAGAGACAGCGTGAGCAGGGGAGGGTCAGAGAGAGAGGGAGTCACAGACTGAAACAGGCTCCAGGCTCTGAGCTGGCAGTCAGCACAGAGCCCGACGCGGGGCTCGAACCCACGAACCGCGAGATCATGACCTAAGCGAAAGTGCCCCTTGATAGATTATTATTAACTAAAGACCATATCCTACAGATTTCCTTAGGTTTTTGTTGTTGTTGTTTTTAGCATAATATCCTTTCTCTATTCCAGGATCACACCCAGGACACCACATTACACTCAGTTGTCATGTCTCCTTTGGCTCCTCTTGGCTTTGACAATTTCTCAGACATTCCATGTTTTTGAGGAGCTTGATAGTTCTGAGTACTGGTCACGTGATTTGCAGAATGTCCCTCAAATGGGATTGGTCTGATGTTTCTCATGATTAGACTGGGGATGTAGGTTTGGGGGGAGGAAGATCACCAAGGTAGGTGCCATTTTCATTTCACTGGACCAAGGTTAGATGCTTTCAACATGACATCACTGTTGATGTTGGCCTTAGTCACCTGGCTGAGGCAGTTTTTCCAGGTTTCTTTACCAAAAAGTCACCCTTTACCCTCTTCCATACTGTACTCTTCGGAAGGAAGTTAACACATGCTGCCCACAGTTAAGGAGCCGGAGTTAACTTCCACCTCCTTGAGGCAGGAAACCTACATAAATTATTTGAGTTCTTCGATATGGGAGATTTGTTTTTTTCCCTCAAGTAACTCTTCCAGCATAATCTTTGCTTCAATGAATTGTTTCGTTTTTACCAACCACCGCTGAAACCTAGTCTTAAGCCAACGTCCCCCAGACTGATTTCTTGAAAACTCACCACTTTTTTCTGTGATTAAGCATGAATTAATATTTGGAGTATCCTCAAACTGGACGTGAAAACAGGAAACAGGAGAACAACAAGATTTTTAAAACCTGACTTAATCTTCTAGTTTGGCATCACAAATGCCAGCTCTGGAATTAGCAGTTTCTTGCTAACCCTATACAGAAAGGCCTGAAAATGAATAAGGAATTAAAAATAAAACAAGTGGGAAGGTCAAAACCAATATGAATGAATAGCTGTGAGCCAAGTGGAAAAGCATCCTTTGGCAAGTTTAAACTGGTTACCTCAGCATGTCCTGAGAATGTGCTTTTAGTGTTCCAGGCCATTAGGCTCCTTTTGTAGGCGTGAATCTGCCCCTCCTCAAAAACGAAGCTAGCGCTATGCCTCTCCTAAAACATACATCTTTAGATTGATCTGGCATTAAAGTGCTCTTTAAAAATCCATTTTTGTTTCTCTCTTTCTCACATACACACACACACACACACACACACGCACACATACCACCACCATCACCATCACCACCACCACCACCAATTTGAGAATAAATTCTATGTCCTAGAATTAAAATAATTAGAACAACTGGCTGGGTAGCTGAAAATCCACTTGAACTTTTCCTTAGACTTCTTGTAAAACAAAACAAAACAAAATGATGTTTGGAGTTGTTCATTCGAAAGAAAATGGGGGAAGATTATTGTTGGATCAGCCTATAAAGGCTCTACGTTTGGTCAGATCAAACTTTAGCCACCACTGTCTTTTTTTTTTTTTTTAAAGAGAATTTTTTTTTCTCCTAAAGCAATTCAGAAGTTGCTTCCAAAGCATAGGCTTACATAGATAGGCAAGTGTTTATTCACTTTTTCAAAGTTTACCTCAAAACAGACCTCTAATGCACTCAGAGGGTTCCTCATCCCCACTTGGGTCTGGCACAGCCCTAGTCATAGCATTCCACCATTCTGACAAATCCCTTTGCAAAAGCACCCATGGCACCCATGGTATATAGAAGCATTTCTCTCCTAGTGGCGGAGGCCCTCATTCCTGCCTTACCCTCTTCTGCTGTGCTTTCACTGGCACCAGAGGACAGCCCTTCCTGCTGATCTCTTATCTCGGGCCATTAAAATGAGCAGAAGGGAAAATGCCTTAGAACAGCTCTTGTGTATCATCATGAAGAGTTTTAGAATGAATTATCCTGGCCAGTTCAGAGTCTCCTTAATTTCCCACTTCTTATAAAGACAGCAAACGGAGAATTTTCAGTTAAATAGAAAGTTCAGGAAAGAAGATGTTGGGGTTGGATATGGTTTCTGGCTGCCTAAACGCCTGCTAACAGATTTCCCTAAAGGATGGCATTTCATTTTCCAGACTAAGGCATCCATGCCTTCATCTAGCAAGTTAGAAGCCCTCTCTGTGTCACACAAGCTGTCTAAAGCATGCTTCTTAAAGAAGGATCTTGTTCTTTCTTGTAACCATTATTTTTACTCTTCAGCAAGCAGTATAGTTAACACAGACCATGTAAGCCAAATTTGTACTCACCCTTTGATCTCACTTGAAAATTTTGGATAGTTCTTTGTCTTTTACATTTTTTTTCAGTGAGATAAATTGATATGAGCTTATATTCTTGAGGTATTTGGTTTTTTTCGTTCCTGTTTTTTTTTTTTTCTAGTTAACTCAATTGCTGAAAAAAAAAATCATTCAAATGAAGGGTTCTGATTTAGGTTTTCTGGGTACGTGGTCTTCAGATTCTTTGCCTCATGAGGTGTCCTTAAAAGAAGACCCATTTGCAGAATACACATGACCACCAAAAAGGGAAATACAGTAATCGGCTATTTGTGTAGAATAAATAAAATATCCCTTGTTAAAACATTGGCTTTATAGAAATTACTCAAGTATACTTCATCAACCCCAAGTATGTATGCTAATGCTCATTTGGGATTCAACCCCCTCCTTTCCTATCAGGGAGTCTCCTCAACTCTCCCAGTCATGTGTCCGTGTGCGGATGCAGAGAGCCAGGGCATTTATGAGTCACAGTGGGTCATTCAGGGCCTAGGGGCTGCCAGTGAACAAAGATGTCATTCAGTTTCCTTTGAGAAATAAAACAAATAAAATTTTGGACCCTTTACTGAGGTGGCTTCAACTGGGACAGGATTGAAAACGTGAGAAAAGCGTGACTACGGAACCAAATACGTTCTTTGGTAAAACACACCCTACTCAGCTACTCGCTCCTGCGGCCACATCTAGAGAGCTTGCCATTCCAAGGAACTGTACCTCTCCCAGAACTTCCATTTCAAGCACCCCCAATTTCTAATCATCACCTCTGATTTGGGAACCTCAGTCTGTCCAGGGCCCCGACTTGAATCACACCCCAGCCCCTGCAATCCATCGAGCCTATACCATCTGTACATTTCTCCTACTCCCTTTTACCATCCCCAGCACTTTGTACTCATGCTGGGGCCAATTTAAAAATAATAATAATTAAAAAAATGGCATGGCCAGTCATTAGAATCCCTCCCTCAGAGTCCCGCTAGAATCCCAGGCCTCACTTGCTGTCATAGGTTGAATTCATGCTCGTTAACCTCAAAGGGGTTCTGAGCAACCAGACTTCCGTTTCCCTAGTCCGTCTGTTGTCCTAATTCTCCTTGAAGACTATTTCACACTTTCCCCTTTTCTTCAATCCTCTCTCACCTCCTCCCTCTGCCAACGACCTGTATCCGAAGACTCTGAGAAAATAGAAGCACTTGTAAGAGAACCTCCACTAACTACATGCTTTGGCTGCCGCACCCAACAGGCTGCCCTCCTTCCCACCTCCGTGCTGTTACATGCCCCACAGCGGGAGGGTCAGCCCCCGCCCCACTCAGGGACAGCGCTCTACCCTCTGGAGAAGGATTCTTTGCATCGTTGTTTTTTCTGCCTTTTCTGGATTTTTCTCAAAGCACAAAATGCCCCTTGAGCCCCTGTTACACTTTAGCTTCTCCCCCACTTTTCTGCTCCCTTTTGGAGTTGTCGCCCTCGTGGACAACAGAAGAGTTGACCCTCCTTGCCCTCCCCAGTTTCTCCCCTCCTGGTCTCGCAATAGCTGCGGTTAGATCTCCTGACACCTCTCCAACCTCTGCAGTCGGGCCTTTGCCTCCACTACCACACTGAAATTGTCCCTGCAAGGCTTTTGAGGACCTCCGTGTTGTAAAACGTAATGGCTAATTCTCTGCCCACATCTTCTACCATCTGTCAGCATCATTGGTCAGAAGTGATCACGCTTTCTCCTTTAAGAAGACTTTTCTTGGTTTCCAGAATATCTTGTGCATCTCTCTTACCTTGGAATACAGAAGCGCCCTCTTAACGGGGAGGGGGGAGCCACCTCTTCTCTGTCTATAGTCACTCCACTGGTTTTCTCAGCTAGCCTCATGGCTTCAAGCATCGACTGCCTATGATTTCAAATTTATACCTTTAGCTTGCTTGCACAGCTCCCTGAATTCTTTAACATCGTGTTCAGCTGCCTAATTGAAATCTCCCCTTGGATGGGTAATTAACATCCAAGGTGTAATACAAAGCTGAGCTCGTGATATTCTGCCCCCCATACCTCTTCTGCCCCCGACTTCCCCATACGGAAAGAGAGGCCTGAAAATGAGTAAAAAATAAAAGATATAATGAGTGGGATGTTCAGTCCAAGCACCTTAAAGTCATTCTTGACTCTTTTTCTCACAGCACATCTTGCTGCTCACTCTCTCTTCAGACCATAATAGGAATTGGGCCACTTCTCACCACGTCCACTGCAACCACCTCAATACAGACCCACTCACTGTTGGCATAGATGACTGTGATCGTCACCTGTCTCCTCTCCCTCCTCTTGCCTCTCTCTGCCTTTAGCCTAAACACAACTGTCAGACTACACCTGTTACACTACAATTCAGATCTTTTTTTTTAAAACGTTTTTTATTTATTTCTGAGAGAGAGAGACAGCGTGAGCAGGGGAAGGTCAGAGAGAGAGGGAGACACAGAATCTGAAACAGGCTCCAGGCTCCAGGCTCCGAGCTAGCTGCTGGCCTAGAGCCCGACGTGGGGCTCGAACCCACGAACTGTGAGATCATGACCTGAGCCGAAGTTGGCTGCTTAACCAACTGAGCCACCCAGGGGCCCCACTACAATTCAGATCTTATCATGCCTCATTACAAAAGCTCCTAGGCACTCCATCCCCTTCTGAGTTGAAGCCAAAGTCCCTGTAATGGTGTCAAGGTCTCGCCTGATGTGTCCTGCTCTACCCCCAGCCCCCTGCTACCTCGCTGTCCTCCTCCTCGCTCACCCTCAGCCACATGGGTGTTTCTACTCCAGTACTTTTGCAGTCTCTGTCTTTGCCTGGAATGTGCTTTCTTCAGATACCTGCGTGGTTAGGGTTTTACTTGGAGGCTATCTTCTTCGTGGAGCTTTCTCGACCTTCTTGTAATCTTATATACAATTGCAAGCTCCACCCCGACTACCAAGCCCTTTCTTTCCCCCCTTCCCTGCTTTGTTTTTCTCCACAGAACTTTTTGCCCTACTTGACACTGGTGAAACTTAGAGGCAGTATAATGTGGTGGTTGAGGTGCAGGTGGGACTTAGTTCAAGGCCTGGCTTGTTACTTAGCAGGTTGTCAAGATAGAATCTCTCTACTCTTCGTTTTTCTCATCCATAAAATGGGAATAATAATGGCACCCACCTCATCAGGCTGTAGGCATAATATTTATCAAGTTCTTAGAACTGTATCTGAAACATATTAAGTGCTCCCCCTTTAGCTAATGTTTACATATTTCATTCATCTTCTGTTTATTATGTCTCCCAAACGAGAGCAGAAGTGCCATACGAGCAGGGGTTTTTGTCTGTTTTGTAACTACTCTGTCCCCACCACCTTGGGCAGGGCCTTACACAGAGCTGGTTTTCGGTATATAGTTGTAGAATGACGGGTCACTAAAGTTTCTTAGATATTCGAGTCCATAAATAAGTTGTTTAAAATTTCCTTAATATAATGATGCCCATATAAATTAAAAGTTCCTGTATTGAGTTCCTGTATTGCAGACATTGATGTGGGTCTAGATAATCTGTGTGAATCATTCATAGGTAGGGAGCCTCCCTCCTAGATGGCCCAAAAACCTATTCCACAGAATAGACCCTCAGTGTGCTGGGTAAGCATGCCTTGGTTCTATTTTAGTGTTAATTGTCAGAAATCATTTTCCTTTTGTAAAGGTAACTCATTGAGTGTTGTAGTCCTAAATTGAAGCTTCACTCAGTGTTTTTCGATCAGACTATCCTTCGGTGTGCCATGTAAGAGAGCAAAAATCCACAAGTTGCTCTAGAGTCCCCAGTGAAATGGATGCCTAAATAAAGGACACTATTATTCTGCACCATCTCACAGGCCCCAGAAGTATAGACTCAGAAGGGTAAACTTAAGAGTTCAGATCTTTGGGGCACCTGGCTAGCTTACTTCACTGTCTGTTTCACCAGTGAATGCATGCCTTGGGGCGCTCTTTCTTCCTCTGGCAAAAGTCTGATTCTGCAGCCTCTGGGCACATTCTTAGAGCCTGGCACTCCCCTCAGGGCCACACCCACTGTCGTCATGCAGTGAGCACACCAAACAGGTTCCCCTGGCCAGACAGCGGCTGAGGTGTCTGCAGGGGAAGGGAAGTACAGTCATGCACACGCCCAATGACGCAGTGACATAAAGGAAGCAGCCACTCGGCCTTCCCCTGGCCTAAAATAAATAGAGTTCCAACACAGAGGTGGATTTCACATGTTGAAGTAATGGAGCTCTTGGACCCCTTTCCAGCCCATACTTACTTTTGCATCTGAGACCTTTATGTTGTGTTTTGTTTTTGTTTTAAAGAAGCCCCCAAATTGTACAAACTTCCAGCCCTACAAAAACTTAGTTTACCAGATGATGCTAAATTCGGTATTCTTTTACATACTGATGTACTGACTTGAAGCAATTATGTAAGGTTTTGATAGCCTCATTTATAGGAAAAATAGGCAAGGTTGAGAGACTTAGTTAAGGGCACACAGCTACCTTGTCCATGAATTGTGGCTGCTCGGTAGGGCCTGAGACTTAAGTTGAGCTTCTGATGTTTTGGGGTTGCCTACCCTAAATTTCAAATGCGTCTCCCATATTAAATGAACTTGGCTCTTTTTATTTCCTACTTGTGGAACCATTCAGAGCAAGCTTGCCAAATTTATAGCATTAGATGATAATTATGAGTCACTAAAAGTCTAGTACATCCCGTGATCTTTTGGCCTGTTCACGCCTAGTGAATATTAAAAATATTATTTAGAATAAATAATAAAAATATTATGTAGAAGATCTTGTGAAAAGTAGATAAATCATTTTGGAAACAAAAATACGTATATTAAAAAATTTTAAATGGGGGCTCCTGGATAGCTCAGTAGGTTAAGCATCTGGTGGCTCAGGTCATGATCTCACAGTTCATGGGTTTCAGCCCCACGGTGGGCCCTATGCTGACAGCTCAGAGCCTGGGGCCTGCTTCAGATTCTGTGTCTCCCTCTCTTCCCCTCCCCTGCTTGTGCTCTGTCTCTCTGTCTCTCAAAAATAAATAAATATGAAAAAAATTAAATTTAAAAAATAAAAAAATAAATTTTAAATAGATATCAGTCTTCTCCTCCCTTGAAAATTTTTTTTAAAGTTCATTTATTTTGAGAGAGAGAGGGAGAGGGGGTGTCAAGCAGATTCTTCACTATAGAGCCTGATGTGGGGTTCAAAGTCATGCACCATGAGATCATGACCTCAGTTAAAGTTGGATGCTTAACTGACTGAGCCATCCAAGGGCCCCTTCACCTGCTTTTTAGGAAAACTTCTGTATTCCATAAGAGGAATGTTTTGATTAATTAACCAATTTGATGTTTATATAATACTTAGAGTTTCTTAGTATAAGTTTTAAGCATGGAGAAGAGTCAATATTGAAGGTCTCTAACACTGTAATTAGCCCAGACACATTCTGAACTTCTTTCTTCCCGATTCAAAGAGCTAACCTAGCAAGGGTAGCTGAAAGTGACAATGATGACTGGTTGAGACCAACACGCAGACACATAAGATAGAATCCTTGAACACCAATCCACAGCACACTCTG
Source organism: Crocuta crocuta (assembly GCF_008692635.1). Classification (NCBI taxonomy): domain Eukaryota; kingdom Metazoa; phylum Chordata; class Mammalia; order Carnivora; family Hyaenidae; genus Crocuta; species Crocuta crocuta. The sequence continues at coordinate 8,833,345 of NW_027529934.1, read as the reverse complement.
ACTTTCTAGCCAGCTTCAGAATCCCTTGGAGAGGGGCTTGTTAAAGCTCAGATTAATCTCCCCCTGAAATTTCTGATTCAGTAAGATTGGGGTGAGGTCTGAGAATGGGCATTTCCAAGAAGTTACCAGGTGAGGCATCCATTGCTGGCCCCAGAGCCTCACTTTGAGAACCACTGCTCTAGGAGCTGTTTTGAGTCCACAAACCTATGTGAATACAAGCTCATTTAATTACATATTCAACACTCCTAAGACTCAGCCCAGAAGCACAATGAAGCCCATAATAGTTTTTGTCAGCTCTTCCTTAGAGTCTAGTCAGACACCAAGAGACTACTAGTAGTTTGATAGCTACCCTTTTTGATCTCAGCATGGCAAGATCTTTCTAGTTTGGGCTAAGCACTTCTGTAGAGCCTCAATAAACAGTGAGAGTTTGAGATAATGAAATAATGTGCTATGTTATTGGTCTTATGAGATGACAGCCAACAGTAAACAACCAAAAACTAGACCATGGAAAGCGAACGCATAGGGCATAAGAGTCCTCCTTGTGATTAGAGACTACAGTGCTGGGGTTCCGGAATGTCTTCAATACACAGATAGCAATGAATGGGAGGAAAACTCCCACTCATTGCACATCATTGAATTTTCTGTTCATGCATTTTCATATCTGAGTCAATGTCCCCAAGCCCATTTCCCATACCATATTCGCTTCAACACAGCTAAAAGTTATACTTTTTCATACAAATATTTGTCCTTCCCAGATTTACCAAAAAGAACAGTCCTTAGCATTTAATTATTTTAATGAAAAAATCAACATAGTGATATATTATGTTCCTATGCATCTGTTTACCAACATGCCTGCATATTCCTGTTTATAGAGATATGTCTTCCTTTATTTTTGTACTGTTTTTTATGTTTTGTTTTTTGCTGCCTCCCTTACCAAAATCAGTTTCTCAAAGTAAGAACATTTGCCTTGGTCACAGTGCAAAACTCCTGGGTACCAGTACCAGGGAGGCTGCAAGGGCAATGAGTGCTCCAGAAATACTTGTAATCATGCATAACACAGGCACCCAACTATGGGGAGAGAACAGGCCATGCTCCCTACAGCCAAGTCACCTAAAAAACAATTTGCTTGAAATTCAGTGACGGTTTTTTAGAGTTGTTGCATCAATGTGACCCATTTTTGTTGTCATGCTTATTGTTCTCATAGACTATTGGCATTTGGGGAATTAATGAAACCTAATTTTACTCCTTAGAGAAGTTACTGGTTCCAGGATTGTGGTAGAGAAAATAAGGATGAGCCGGAAATGTCTTCATGTGCCCAAAATAAGACCATGCTCAAAGAATGAGGGAAATTATCAAAAGGTCACAGGGGTCAGCTTTAAAGTACTCCTGTTGGCCAAATAAGGGACATTTAAGGATCAAAATAAATATCAAGGACAGCATCTTGTACCTCCTTAAATAAAAGGGGAATCCATGAATCTAACATGATATATATAAACACTGGAGAAGGAAAACCTCTGCCTCTTGGTATAATGTCAACTAATAAATATAAAAAGAATGATGGAGTTAGAAAATCTCCATTTGGCAGCCATCATCAATGGATACTAAAAATAGTGGATAAAAGTATAAGAAGTAAAAGGATATTTATGTAGTCTCGAAGTATGCCCTCATAAAACACTTTAATGACAAGGGGTAACAGAATAACTTTACCATGTAGAGATCTGGGAGGCATCACCCCAGTCAACTATCAAAGTTAACGTTGCCAGTAATGACTTCGATAATGTGTTGAAGAGAATTCAACATCACTTCTATTATCTCCCTGTCAAAGTGCACAACCTGAATCCAATCAAGAGAAAATATCAAACCAAATTGAAGAGCATGCTTCAAAAGAACTATCTGTATTTTTTTTTAATGTCAACATCAGAGAATACAAAGGAAATTCAGGAACTGCTCCAAAGTAAAGGAAATAGAAGAGACATGACAAGTGAACCCATGATTTCAGATTTTCTTTTTCTTTAAATTTTTTTAAAATGCTTGTTTATTTTTGAGACAGAGACAGAGCATGAGTGGGGAAGGGGTAGAGAGAGAGGGGCACACAGAATCTGAAGCAGGCTCCAGGCTCTGAGCTGTCAGCACAGAGCTTGATGGCGGGGTTCAAACTCACAAACTGTGAGATCATGACCTGAGCCGAAGTTGAACACTTAACCAACTGAGTCACCCAGGCACTCCAGATTTTCTTTTTTCGTAAGAGATGTTCTTGGGACAAATGGTGTATTAGTTTCCTATGGCCGCACAACAAATTATCTCAGACTGACTGGCTGAAAACAACACAACTTTATTACCTTCTATTTCTGTAGGTTAGAAGTCTGACAGGGATCTTCCTGGGTTAAACTCTGAAGTGTCAGCAGGGCTATGCTCCCTTCTGGAGACGACCCTAGGGGAGAATCTATTCCCTTGCCCTTTCTAGCACGTAGAGGCTGCCCACATTTCTCAGCTCCTTCCCCTGCCTCCATCTTAAGCCTGAAATGGTAGGTTGAGTCCTTATCACATTGCATCACTCTGACCTCCTTCTCTGCTTTCCTCCTCCAATTATAAGGATCCTTATGATTATATTGCTCTGCCCCAATAACCCAGGATCATCTATGCTAAGATTGGCTGATTCACAACCTTAATTACATCAGAAGCCTTAATTCCCTTTGCTGTCCAACCTACCATATTCACAGGCTCTAGGGATTAGGATGTGGACATCTATGGGGGCCATTACCCACCACAAATGGTGCAATCTGAATAATGGCTGTACATTAGATAATAATGTGTCAAAGGGAATTTCCTGAATTTGACAATCGTGCTGTAATTCTGTAAGGAATTTCCCTGTCTTTAGGAAATATACACTGAAGTATTTATGGGTAAAAAGGCATCATGTCTGCAACTTAAAATAGTTCTCGCTACACAGAGAGCAAAAGAGCAGAGGAAAAGCAAACTAGTAAACTATTAACATTTGAGGGATCTGAGTAAAGAGTATTGAAGAACTTTTTGTGCTATTCTTGAAATTTTTCTGTCAGCTGAAATGATGTAATAAAAATTGTAAACGTAATGTTTATAAATTTTCTATTTCTAATATACTTTGTGGCATATTATGAAAAACGTGTTCATTCTGAAGGATCTTTAAAAATCACTTTTAAAACTTTGAGGATCTTTTAGCAAGTTGTTTAGTGACGTTACTTGCAGTTAACTATGAATACGTTATACGTTGGGCTGGCTTGATTGTATTATGAAAATAAAATCAAGTATCCACACTCCTATTGCCTCATAGCTTGGGTATTAATGCTGTGTATTCCCATTTTGTTTTAAAATTCAGTATTACTAAAACATTAAAAAAAAAAAGGGGGGGTTGCCTGGGTGGCTCAGCTGGTTGAGCATCCGACTTTGGCTCAGGTCATGATCTCGCTGTTCATGGGTTCGAACCCTGCGTTGGGTTCTGTGCTGACAGCTAGCTCAGAGCCTGGAGCCTGTCTTTGGATTCTGTGTCTCCCTCTCTCTCTGACCTTCCCCTGCTCATGATGTATCTATCTCAGAAATAAATAAAACATTAAAAAAATAAAAGAAAAAAATTCGGTATTACTTTTTAAAAATTTTTGGATGTATGTTTATTTTTGAGAGAGAGAGAGAGAGAGAGAGAGAGAGAATCTGAAGCAGGCTCCAGGCTCTGGGCTGTCAGCATGGAGCCCTATGTGGGGCTCAAACTCAGGAACCATGAGATCATGACTTGAGCTGAAGTCAGATGCTTAACAGACTAAGCCACCCAGGGGCCCCCAGTATTACTTTAAAACTGGGATCTTGAAAAAGAAGGTGTTTAAAAGTAGGCAAAAGACCATAGTTGTCTTCTACCAACTTTAATTTCTTAGTTTTGATGAATGTACCATGGTTATATCAGATGGTAACATTAGGAAGCTAGGTGAGGGTGATATTGGTGAGCCAACTTTACGTTCCTATCCCTGATTCTACATAAGGGAAGAGAAAGGGAGGGAAAAACCACAGGAAATGAGAAAAGGGGGTAAGCTGTTTGCTGTATACAGCCCAGATGCTTAAACACAATCAGGTTCCAAGTAATACTGCCACTAGCTGGTTCCTTACTATTGGGCAAGTTACTAATATATTTAAATCCTGCCTTGGTCTCTCCAAGAAAAAGGGATTTGAGGAATCTTCTTATAAAGTGCATGTATCTACTAGAGCTTCTTAAAAGGAAAACGAATCAAAATCACGAGAGAATAAAGCAACATGCAAAAATAGTGGTTAAGGTGCTGGAGCAGTAAACCACGGTTGTGTCTCCTCATTGGTCAAATGAAGACCCTCATCAAATCAGGGGCAAATCAAAGAACATATTATGAAGGTACCTTTTAAAATATCAGTATACAAAGCAAGATATCTTGATAGTGTTAGTCCTTTCCCAGTCTTTCAGAAATGTAAGGAGGGCAACCTGTCTGCAATCTGTGTGGCAAAACTCTGACCAGCTCTGAGCCTCTGGCTCAGCCCGACCGAGACAGCACAGATAGCAGACTGTCTGAGCCAAGAGCAATGAGCAAGTTGCAACACAAATGTCTCTGACCACACTAAACGTGTAATCACTGAAATCATAGCAGTTTCACCTGAGCCTTTATCTCGGATGCTGGCTCAGCAGCCCAGGAACGTGTAATCCACACTAGGACAGCACATCTTCCCCAGACACTTCTGCTCATGGCTGGACTTAAGCTTACTCTGCACTAACCTCAACTTGGAAACCATGCTCAGGAGGAAAGAAATGCCCATGCAAGGAACGGCTGGGATCAACTGACCGAGAAGAGTAGAAAAATTGGATCCCACATCCTAGAAGGCCGGCCCAGAATATTCAGAAAGGAATTGCATTAGAAATTCTTAACACCCGTTGCTATGGCACAATTTGATGACTGCATGTAGTTACTGAAAGAACAAAGGATCTCCGTACAAGGGCGGACATCGTGGGCTCCAAAGCATCAGTATGAAGTTCAAGGAGAGTTTTCTGTTACTAGCCATGGTGGTAAATAATTATGGGAGGATGGAGAGGTGTCCTTGAAGGTATGACCAGGCACATTTCCTGGAGAATCACTTAAGTTGACTTAGACATACTCATGGGAACAAAGTTGTATCAGAGGGTTACATTCTCGATCAAGGGCCTGATGCGCAGCTTTTTATAGAAATGAATACAAACTATACTGAATTAATCATAAGCAATATCTGGATGGCCTTAGATTACCAGTCTTTCTAAGGTACATAGGCAAACAGAATGAAACACCGACCAAGCTGTGGAAATTTACCAGGCCCATTCCGAGGAGTTGGAGAAAAGGAATCAGTGTTACAATGTGGGCCAGGAGCTAGAGACATGTACAAAAGGGGCCGTGGGTAAAACTGGCAGGCTCACGTGCACAGTGTTGTGAACGGCTGGTGTGAGGTTGGGATGCAGAGCAACAGGCGTAGACCGGGCCACACCAGCTGTGTGTGCAGGGCACTTGGCCACTTGGCGAGAGAGTACAGTTTTGCTTACCCTCCTGCAAAGCCCTCCCTAGTGGGAGTATTGAGAGCAGAATGACTCTGGCAGGAGGGGACAGAGGGCATTAACAAGTACCTGTAAACCTCCCTCTCTGCTCCAGTAACAGAAATGGGCGAATAGGTAAACGAGAGAGGTAGACTTTACTTCAGGCCATTTTGACAACCCAGTGACTACTTCTGGGATGCTTCCTGGTCCTGAGGATGTGGACATGAATACAGAGACCTGGATCTTGGGGAGTTCGAGGGAGGTTGTGGGGAAAGGTGGGTGAGAGACACCTGCTCGATAAGCATGTGTCCAAGAGTCATGTCAGAAGCCAGTACAAGGCTGGGAGGAGTGGTGCACATAGGGAAGGACTGGCCAATTCCAACAGAAGAGGTGACACCTTGACCTCAGGCTTTCCTGGATGGAACAGAGAAAGAAAGAACATGGGTGGGAGAAGAGTTAAAGGAATGACATGGAGGTGTTAGAACAACACTTGAAATGTTGAGGTTTCTCTTATTTGAATTCCCAACCAGGAACTTCTTAGCTTTTTATTTGACTTCTGCTAAATATTTCCCTTTCTTAAGCATGTAATTAATTTCTATTTACATTATCATCTGCGTAGAGCAGATAGAATCATTTGGGGGGACTTGGTACAAATATAAGGCAGGCAATCTAGTTGTTGACTTCTGAACCACTGGAGCCTCTGACAGATTTACTAGGAAGTTTATTTTTCACTCCAGTGATTAATACTTCATTAAAGCCTGCTTAGTGTGAACAGGCAAAATTACCTGCTATGTCCAATTGTCTTATTCTTAGTTCCATGAACTAAGGGCCTGGAGGGATCTGGTCTTTCCCTGGGATGGGTCCTCTCTCACCCTAGGAAGCAGGCACCAGCTGCCTTTCTACTTCATGGCTCTCCTGGGTGCCAGAGGTATTCTTCAGGCTCTACATTTTGAGCTTAATGAAGTGGGGCTGGTGAATTCAGATTTATCAGGGTTCGAGAATACTTATTTTAGGTGTATACCTTTGGGGGATATTTTGAATCAGATTATGTGTATACCAACTTTGGAGAAACTCCTGGCCCTGAGATAACAAAAGAATAGGAGCAAATTTTTAAGATCCCACTCAACACTCTGACAGTTATCTACAAAGATGTATTTGCACTTGAGTTGGATCCTACCAAGGGGGTTAAGAACAGGGTATGTAAGAAAGCTAGTAACTAGTGCCCTCTAAAGCTCTCTCTGAGCAAGTCCAATTGAGAAGAGTTCAGGTTCTTCACGGGCGTCCTAGCTTCAAGGATTTCTGACTGGGAAGGTGCCATGTCGTCCCCAGGGACTCGGGGCTACAAGCAGCACAGAAGAGCAAACTGAAGCCTTCCTGCTGTGTCCGTAGTTCTCAAACTCTTCGCCTGGCCTCGGGTTACTCCAGCGGGGCCAGCCCTCCAGAAGGAGTGAGGTACAAGGAGCTACTTCCTTTTTCTCTTCGTTCCATTATGTTTGAGAGTGTTTCTCATCATCTGAAGAAACCCCCCTTTGGCTGAAGTTGTATGTGTATTTAAAGGCAGAAAGACATTGTTTTACGTACAGCTGCTAACTTAAGAAGCAGCCCAAATAATTGTCAGAGTCTCCGGGGGGTGTGGTAAATGGCAGCCCTCAGGCCCATGCCAGTTTTTGGACTCTAGCCATACTCACTCACCTACGCACGTCCAGGGCCACTTTCATGCTACAACAGCACAGTAGTTGTAGCGAGACTGTATGGCTCGTGAAGCCTATAGTATTTACAGATTAGCACTTTACAGAGAGTCTGCCTACTTCTGGACTACACCAAAGTATTCTTCATCTGAGAAGGGTAAAAATATATGTATGGTATTTGTATATATAACCTATGCACATGTACGTGTGGGTGTATATGTATCTGTATATCACATACTGATACATGCATACACACTCGTACGCGCACATGATACAGAACATATACACATATATTGGACCGTTCTCAAGAAAATACGTCACCCCAGTAAGATTATGAGCAGCTTTCTCTTCTTCATACCTTTCAAAACATCCTGTGTCCCCAGTACCACACTCAGGCCACACCAAATGTAACGGGTTACAAATATTCAGATTTTATTATAAATAAAATACTGGTTTTTTTTAACATAAAAAATGCCAAGTGTTGCATTTTATTCACCACCCTGGAGAGCAAGACTGTAGAGATTAAGGCAAACAGCTTAAGTGAAGGCACATACAAAAGGGCCACAGTTGGAATCAGGAGGAACAATTCCAGGGAACAGCTGTCTGTGTCCCCTGCGACACCCAGCATTCCGCAGTGGCCACCCTGTCGATTTTATGACGTAAGATACAGATAACTGGAACTATACAATAAGATCATGTATACCGCAGGAGTGTAATGAAGGTATTGTCTTATAAAGAGCTTTTGTTTTAAAAATAAAATTCTGTTTAAAAATATACTACACAGATGGAGGAAGAAAGCAACAAAACAAAACGGGGAAAAAAAAACAACCCAAATTTCACTGTGGCCTACGACTTACTGGTGTGTGAGGCTGACCCATGGGCCAGAGGGAAACTATCTCGGCAGTCTATCTGCAGTCACTGTCCTGCAACCTTAAACAAAATGTCTCTGTTAGGATGTGGCCACTTAATAAGAGGAGCTGGCGAGGGAACACTGATGTGAAAACTTGGCAAGAAGGAGCCGCGCCCCACAGCAGGAGAGGCCGGAGAGAAGCAGCTGAGGAAAGGGTACGCCAGGTCGGAACGCCTGTAGCGCACTCGGGGATGCAAGGAGGCGGAAAGAGGAGAGCGGAGTGGCCTGACTGCTCCCACCCACCCCGTCTGTGTACACTGTCCCTGATGCCCTGTGCCCGCTCAGTGACTGCGCACTCCCTCATCAAAACGACCCATCTGCTTCAAAGTGTCAGGGCATTTCTAGCTCGTTCCTGGCTAGACCCACATCGATGCTAAAGATCCCACTGGGCAAAATGTCCTAACCTCTCCATGTTCTGTCAACCTGCCCTCCCTGCCCTGGAGCGGGCATCAGGAACGCCGACACGCTGCAGTTTCAGGTCACAGGATTGCAGGGGAAGAGGGTGTGAGGTACCTCTTTTGAGCAGCTGTGTGTGGAGGAAAGCAGGTCACTATGAATGTTAGGAAATGAAGATGCTGCAAACATGAGGCGAGGAGCAGAGCCACGGGGAACAAACGCAATGCAAAGACCTGCAGACAGCGGGGAAGGAGGTATCCAGACACGCTGTGCCAGTGAGGAGGAAAAATGGAGTGAAGAAGTGAACAGACAGTGCCATTCTAGGAACAGGACCAAGTATATTTACATAAATTCCTTACTCTATAATCATGATAAACAAACAAAACAAAAAAAAAACCACATTCACACAAAAATATAAATTTGAAATAATTAATAGCACCAGTGTGTCAGATAATAGTTTCTTTCCCCCCAGCTACGCAAAGTACAAAGTTGCATAGTGTTAAAGGCTATATATGCATCTCAAAAAGGTGGGCTGGTAGGAGGGAGGGGTTGTGTGGCAGGGAATCGTCACACTGTGATCTTAAAAGAAAACCACAGAGCTGAGGATCAAAAGTTGAGAAGCCAACTAGGCGACTCCACCGAAGGGTCTTCCCTCTACACGTGGAGGGAAGGTTTAGAGTGGGTTTAAATCACAAAGTGCAGGAACTAGATGGTGCTGGCAGCTATGTGAAATACTGAGTGCAAGGATTTGCCACCAGGATTTGGCAAACTATGTGTTTAGAGAGATTCTAGAAGATGGGAACGTCAGAAGCTAATTGAGGGGAAGGGTCAAAGGCGTCATCTCTCCCCAGTGGAAGAAAAACAGGTATGTGGGATCCTGACAACACAACTTGCGTCCAAGTTTTCTCCCTTTGCTAGGAAAGACTAGGGCGAGGAGGCTTGTTCTGTGTTTGTCTGTCAAGATCTTAGGGACCAACCTCTCTCTACCGGATCAACAGCACTAGTTCCAAGACTAATGTACTAAAAAGGCTCTAAGGATTAGTTTGATTTTGAAAAAGGCTTTAGTGGTTATCATATCCCTATTACTTCTGTATAAATTCCTTTTATAGGAATATCAGAAGGTGTCTATGGGTGAGTGCAAGCTGCCCATCCAGATTTATCAGCTGCCCAAAGATCTGAGAAAAGTTTATCTTCCTAGTCAATTATTAACATACGAGAAAATGTTCAGCCTGCTTCTGCAGCCTCATTCTCCTGGAGACTGTCATAAATAATTGCATCCTTACCCGCGGATGGCTCAGTGTCCTCTACTCAAAATAGCTAAAACAACTGATGATGGCTCTTGACATTCTAAATGACCAATACCTTTGGCACAGGATGTTTATTTCCTTTTGCTTAAAAGGAGGAGGGGTAGTAGATGTAGGTGCATTTTCTTTATCGATAGACTGGATGTACTGGCCATCACAGTGCTACTAGTGGTAGCCAAACTTTTCCTTCATAGAAACGAGAGTACTGAGACTGTGAGGAGGTCTGTTGGTATCAGTGAGAAAGGGAGGGCTACTTGCTCAGCCCTGGCAGACGACGGTTCCCACGAAGCGCTTACGCCACCATACGATAACGTAAGGTGCCACGTCCTCCTGCAACTCAGAAGGGAAAGTGTGGGTAAGGGGGTGCCTTCCGTGGAAGAGAGACTATCAGATAAAACCCTTGGTTCCCGATTCATGATGTCTGACTTGCTTCTTTTTAAGTTCTGTGAATTTTCCTGGTTCAAAAGGACAGTGGTGGAGAGCAGCAGAGAAGTGGGGGTCTGGAAAATGTCATCTTTGTGTTAAGGCACTCTACGGCCTCACAAGGGCTCCCTGGTCGGGGGCGCTGCCTTCTGGCCCTACGCCACGACGCTAGGGCTTTTCAATGGATGGGGTGTTGAAGCAGCCAGACGGTAGGGTCTTCTTGATGTCCTCCAGGTTGCGAATGTCCTTCATGATCTCCTCGATATCTCTGTTATAGTCCATGATGGCGGCCTCCTGCTTCCTCGCTTCATTCTCCAGGTCAGAGACTTTCCTGTCCAGGTCGCTGACTTTCATCTCCTCTTTGGCTTTGTTCAGGCTGCCTTCAATCTCATTCAGCTTGTTCAGGTCCACCGTGTCCAGCTGCCCTGTGGAGTCCGAAAGGACACAGAAGGAAACAGATGCATTCACTAAGGGTTATCACATCGCTGCACAAGTAACTCCGCTTGCCTTTTATAAACATCCCCCCCAGTTGCCCCCGGCAGTGTCAGCCTGCACGTGTGACATGCAGATCACCTGTGCTGTACAAGGGCGTGGTCAAGGCAGACCAAGGACAAACGCTGACCTGACTCAGCAAGGACAGCTAAGAGCCTATAATGGATACTGGGTTAGATGGGGTTTTTTTCTGAGAAAACAGTTTTTGTGAAATGTTTTCTAAATACACAGCTGCCGTGTTTGAGGTCTTAAGCCTCACTTGCGGTTTTGAAGGTCATCTGATAACATTTATTGCCATTTTCATGTTTATATATGTAAGCTGTATGTCATTTTAATGCCATCTAATGAACATAAAAATCTTTACGCTAGAACTCTAAGCCCTCAGCTCTTAGATTCCAGGGAAGGTGGGCTGGTTTGGGGAGTCATGTCCTGCCTTTAGGAGTCAGACACTATTTGGAGCCCTCCTACGGAAAAGGGCCAGGGACAAAATGCTGAAATAATTTCAGCAAAAGCTTCACTTTAAAATGATCAAGAAAAAGTTCTTTTGGAAAGAACTGCTTCCATAATTAATGAAAGCAGACAGCCACACAGCGATCAGCACATTACGCATACTGTGCTTGATTAAATTCTCATGAGACCATCTTACGCAAGTGATTCTCAGATGTTAACTGATTTGCCCAAGTTTGCACAGTTTACAAGGCAACAAAACAAAGATTCCTACTCGAGTCTAACTTTAAACTCTAGCTCTTTCTACCCACAAAAAGCTACCTCCTCTAGCTTCCTGTCATTTTAAAACCCATCTGTTAGCACGTTATTATTCTTGATATTTTAGACAGATTAAAAAAAAGATACCTTCCCCTCTCCCTGCTCCAAAAGAAAACTCCAAACGGAACACTGACCAAACCTTAAGGGCTGGTGAATTAAAACAGAATGCCTTGCTACAAAGCTGTACTGGCTGGAGTTTTACCACTTTATAATGTAGGCTCGTGACAAAAGTACATCTGTCCTATAATGAAGCCTGCTCTCTATTAAACTAGATTCAAAGCATTTCAACATGGTCATATTTCCTTATTATGTCAGTAAGAGAATAATCAAATAATCTGACTTTTAAAAAAAACTCTCAGATTATCCTTTTAATTAGCAAACGAAGAGAATTCCAGGCAGTGAAGTCACCCCCAGCTTAAAGTGTTCTTTTATTCTACCACTGAAATCCTTCACTCTAAGTCCTTTAAAAACACTCTGCCAGCAGAATGAGCTGCTCAATATGTCATAAACATTTACCATAAATGAGCCACTCTAACTGGCAGCCTATCTTCCTAATTTTAGAAGTCCTTGGGCCATGGTCAGAGTCCGGTACTTAGATCATATGCCATGGAAGAAGGACTTGTTGAATTAATACAACCTAGTCAAGTTTCAGTTCACACAATACTCACACTGTAATACCTGTTTTTGTGACAACTATAACAGACCCCAAGAACAAACAGTCCCCAGAATTGAGAGCCTGCCTAAAATGGCTCTCCAGCTCCTTACCCAGCTGCTCCAAGAGGTCATTAATCAGATTGAGGAGGCTGGTGACGGAGTTTTTGGCTTTTCTGGCATTGATCTCGGCTTCCTGAGCAGCCTGCGAAGCCTGTGTGGGGAAAAGGATAGAGAACAGTAGTCCCAATGGTGTGTCTTCATCTTCCAGAAGTACTTCCCCCCACTCTGCCAATCAGCCAGCAAGTCCATTTTCAGATGCTTCCCTTTTCCTAACTCGTGAAACAACAATCTCTCACTGTAAGGTTTTTTTTTTGGTCCTATCTTCACGGTGAAATGTTGCTATTTTTAATTCCTATGACTGTCATGAGTAGGCAGTCCACGTGCCTAAACTGACTGTATTTCAAAAAGACCAATATTATTTCCTTTCCTCACTTTCTCACTCAAGAATACACAGTAGATTCATAATAAAATTCAGCAAGCAGAAATGAGGTATTTTTAGGGATGAGTATAAAAACTACATTTTAGAGCTGAAATATGTCCTTCAGGACACTCTTAAGAGACTTGATTATTAGAAATGTTTAGTCTCAAAAAATTTTCATAATCAAGCAACACTCTCTAGAACCCAGCCCCGGGCAACCACACATGGGCACGTGCATGAGCGCATGCACGAGCGCATGCACACACATACACACGAGTGTGCACATACTTGCACAAATTGGGGCAATACAATTTACATTTTAAAAATCAACCAAAGGTAAATATATTTGGGAAAATTCCATGAAACCTGAACAAATACACTGTGCATGAGTCATGGGAAATGGCAATGGAAGAGGAAGCGTCTAAATATCAGAAAACAGATGCTCTCACAAATAAATCTACTCAGGATATAAATGAGTGGCTTGGAGTTCCCTACCACATGATTGTTTTTCCTAGTTTTTGGCTCAAGATAATGCAACATTTTTGGATAGAAACAGTGTAGGATTTTTAAAAAGAAGAAGAGGAAAAAACTTCACAAATAAATGATTAATTTCTATTGAAATCACAGCCATTCTTCCTGGGCCTTGGTAGGCTGTTCGGTGTGTATCCCAGGAGTGGGTAAATGATTTTGGTACAGCCTGTGGACAGCAATACTACTGCATTTAACCTGTGGTCTCCAGCCGCCTCTTCCAGGACAATGTAAGCTTTGCTCTTGTGGTTAAGAAAAATATTTAAACAATCCTGGCTCAATGCTGTGTCTTTCACGACTGACGTAAATATACATGGGACAGTGTACGCGAGGGTGCTTTGTACTCCTTAGAAGCTCGTTACCAAACGAAACAAAAGGTGGATCTTCTTCCACCCTTTGAACTGAATCCATACCCTTTCTTGGAAGCTCATAAAAAACCTATCCTTTTCCTTCTTGCAACAGGCTCGAAGTCTAATGTTCTGTTTCGTTAAAAATGAAATCCAGAGATATTCAGCACATATGAGAAACAAATATTTCTTACTATATGGGAATTTCCCTTTGAGCCACACTTTGCTACAGAAAATTAAAGTCCGAAACAAAACCCCAAAAGCACAATAAAATAAGGTATTTGCACAGGGATGCTTCCCGATGTCACTTCTCTAGAGTCTTCTTTGCCTGGATAAACAGGGTTAGTGTTTTTCCTTTCTGTTGCAAGGTGAAAAGGAGCCAGAGTAAAAGGCCTGCTCTTCACCAGGAGTGGAAGAAAGGTCTGGGGCTGGCAGAGAAAGTGCACAATTAAATGCGGTTATGTCTATCATTCCTGTGATTGTAGTCCAGCTGAACTGAAAAGTTATGTTTCCACTGTGACTCCATTCAAGTCTTTTGAAAGCAACATACAGCATAAAACAGAAAAAGGGATTCTTGTTCTTCATCGGGCCATGCATTTAGTAAGTCAATTTAATTACCAACACCATCGCAAAAGGTAAAAAAGTAATTAAACTAGAGATACAACTGTTTTGTCATCTTTAAAAATGAAACACAGGAAAGTGGTCTTGGCCTCTAGAAAGCAAGTTGTGGGGATGACAAAAGTAGGAAGGACATGAACTTTTCGTTGTACTCCTTTTTGATTTTATACCATCAATGAAGCATCCCTCCAAAAATATAAATATGTACTTTGCAATGTCCTAAAGCTTCAAATGTCTGAAAGAACGTTTTGTTTTAACTGAGAGGAGCTTGGGACAGGACAATTGTGCAACGACCTGGCAGGGGGACCAAATTCTTGGTCTTCTATGTCAGTTACTAACCCAGTTCTTGGCCCCAAGATACAATGAGAAGCAGAAGTCAATATGAAAGAGACGCTTCCTAACAAGATGGGGATCTTTATGATTGAACACCCTTCTCTTTCTGCCCAGGGGCAAATAGGCCCAGACAAACTGCTTACCATCCCTGCCATCATCATATCCTGGTCGGCATCATCTTGTTTTCTCTTCAGCTCCTTTTCTGCTTCCTGTAGTTGTTTCAACATATCGTTCACCTCGTTATCCAGGTCTGTAACTTCTGCAAACGTCCTTTCAGCTTCTGCCTTGGTGCTGGTAGCATTCTAGGCACAAAATAAATAATGGCTAGTGAAAAAAAAAAAAGCTTTCCTTTCTCTAAAGTATGTCCCACACCTTTTATAATCTGATAAAATGGCTGAAAAATACAATCCAGCAAGAAGAGGGCAGTAAATGATGCTGTATGTTGAGCTATGGTATCATTTATTTGTGTTCCGAACAACAGGAATGAAAGGAAAGCTAGCCTTACCACCTAAGGTAATAGCATTTTATAGTTTAAAAATACTTCATTTGCACTCTCTTATTTATCCTTAATACTTCCTGTTCTATTATCACCATTGTTAGCTGAGGTCACATGGTGAGCAACTGAGAAAACATTTACATGGTATACAGTCTCCACTATATCACACTGATTAGACACTTTCAGATGTATGCACTTTGATGGAAACGTAGCCTTATTCTACTTGGCAACTCATCACAGTGTAAAAAAAGACCATGATCCTGAAATAGGAGTATTTTATAAAATATAATTAATTCCCAAACCAACTACTCTTAACAAGCTAAAAAAACATATGATTCTCAAACACAGAAGTTTAGAATCTGTTCCAGTCTCTCTCCTAAATAAAACAGATTACCATTAGGTAGGAAAACGCCAGCTTAAAGAGATTATTCTTTACGATGAGAAGAAGGAATCCTGGCAGTGGCAGTTACACAGGAGGGGCTCAGACACAAAATACGCCTGAAAGAGGGGCCTCAGAGTTGGATGGGCTTGACACTCCACATAGGGTTGAAAAAAATTTCAGCTGTCCATGTCAAAGAACTGTGTTTATGTGAGAAGAGTCTGATTTTTTTGTGGAAGGGGCTCTGTGGGTCCAGGAAGCCATCCCCTCGTCACAAAGCAGCCCCTGCCACTGAGGCAACAGGAGAAATGTTAAAGGATTCTTCTGGTGATTTCAATGATTCTCCCTCTTCAGTCAATGGACGTACCTATTCTAATGCCTAGTGAAAAATGAACACAGATAGTTGAAGATAATTTTACTGGCTTTGAGGAAGAAGCTTGCTAGGCTTTTAGGGGTCTGGAAAGAACCTGGAAAATGACTAGACAAGTACCTGAGCAAAGAGCGTTTAGGAGAAGCGGAAAGCACATACCTTCTGGACAGCACTGGCGATCCTCTCAGCCTCGTGGGCCTTGCTCTTCGCCTCGGTGGCGTCTGCGGCGGCATTGCCCAGGGCCAGCTGTGCCTCCCTCGTCTTTTCATTGGCTTCAATGATGGTCTGGTTGATGGCAGGAATTCTCCTTAGAGCCTCCTCTGCAGCTGTCTTGTTATCGTTCACGCGCCTATCAAAACCTAAAATAAAGCAAGTTCAAGGAATGCGTTTGAACTAAACTCTCAACAAGCCAAAAGGGAACCTTTCAGGGAGCTGCAAGCGGATTTTGTTTTATCAACAATGAACGGCAGGAGAGAGAAATGAAAAACAGCATGGGCAGCCTTGAGAAGAACAAAGCACAAGGCTTCAGATTCTTGTGAATGAACGTGTTTCTGGAAAGAAGTTTATTTTCATGCAAAGTACCGAGTATGCCATTACTACCACTGCAACCAATATTAAAAGCTGCAGTTTATTTAGTGTTTACTGTGTTAGCTACTGAGTGAAGAGCTTTTTGATGTGACTGTGATGCAGGCCCTGTATAATTTTTGTAAGTGAGAACTGAGGATTAAAGAGGTAGATGATTTCTCCCAAGGTTCGCAGAAGTAAGAGGTGGATCAGGGATTCTAACTCAATCCCATGACACCAGAGCCAATATGCTCAACCATTAGCTTTTTTTAAATTTGTTTTGGGTTTTTTAATGTTTCTTTTTGAGAGAGAGCAAGCATATGCATAGAGAGAGAGATGGAGACACAGAATCTGAACCAGGCTCCAGGCTCTGAGCTGTCAGCACAAAGCCCGATGCAGGGCTTGAACCCATGAACCATGAGATCACGACCTGAGCCGAAGTTGGACACTTAATCAAATGAACCACCCAGGTGCCCCTCAACCATTATCTTGTAAAGCTTCCATATTTATAGAACCTATGGGCTATTTTATTAGAGGCACGTCCAGCACTATTCAGTGAACTGGGCACATGTCTTTTTTACCTTGGGTGAGGAAAGAAGACGTAAAGATTGAGATATAACTGGCACAGAAAATTAAAAGTAATCTCCATTTACCAACATGAGCCAGCTAAATAGGCACATCTTGATAACACGAGTTATTCTAACATCAGAAAATTTCCTCCCCCACCCCTCCCCCACTGGGATATAAAGGGGTAAAATGCCATGAGCTCTGGGATTTTTCTTTGGAAGGCAGCTATGCTCACCACTGTACCACCAACGCTGCTCTCTGGGATTTTTCTTTGAAATACTTCAGCATACAAAATACAGGGTGGAAGCTGGGGGATGAAGTAGGTACAGGTAAAATCGTACCTGCTGAATCCGGGTGAAGGATTTATGGGATTTATTATACTATTATCTTTCATATTATAGATGTTCCAAGAATCTCAGGGTAAAAAGAAAAAAGAAAAGGAAGTCGCCCTCGTGAAGAAAGCATGGAGATTTACTGTATTATGTGACCTGTCCATACCTCTCAGGTTGTTGAGGATGTCATTGGCTTCTTGTAAGGTATTTCGTCCCTTTTTCGCAGCTTCTTCGGCAACAGCCTTGGCGGCATCCGCTCGGGCTAGGAGCTGGTCTGCAGTCTACAAACATGTGGCAGATCAGGGGACAAGCCCTCCAAGGTAAAGCCCTTTTTCCTCCTAACAACCGGGCACCTCTAAGCTACCAACCTGACCCCTGCCTGCTTATAGCACTGGGCCTGAGTGCCCCACACACTTCCCTCCGAACACCCTGTGGCCCGGCCCCCGCAGTAGGGTCACAGACGCAGCTTCTGCGTGCATGGTTTCAAATTCTGCCTCGAGAAAGGTAGCAACCTGCAAATCAAACCAACCTGCTGTTCGATCTTTCCCTTCTCCAGAAGCTTCTTGACTTCAAGTTCCTTCCCCCTCATGTCCTCTCGGAGGTCCTCATAATCTTTTAATTTTTGGTCAATCAGACGGTCCAGGTCCGCAGCTTCCTTCTTTATTTTATTTGCCTCATTCTGTGAAAAGCAAGTAAGATTGTGACATTTTAGACAAAACAATGAAACTGATGAAAAGCTAGCCTTAGTAACTCTGTAACACTTAAGACTCAACAGATATTTTTAAAAGAGCAGCACAGGTCAAGATTTTACGGACTTTTTTTTCCCAAAAACCTTTCACGCACAGTGAAAGGCACAGCACTTAACTGCAATGAGCTTTGACACATATATTTCCCTGTGTAACCAACACCCCAATCAAGATACAGAATATTTCCACCCCAGGAAATTCCCTTGTATCTCTTTCCAGTTACTTTCCACACCTCCCTTTTCAACAGTGCAGCTGCCCCTGGTCTGGTTTTTTATCATAGATTGGGTTTGCCTATTCTCAAATTTCAAATAGGTGAGATCATACAGTATATACATGTCTGAAGAGACCTAGCTAAACCTTTATGATAAAAAGTCAAGCCAACATCTCAGATGTAAGAAGTAAAACTTAATTTCAAGTTTAATGTAAAAAAAATATATAGAATTTACACAGAACCTGGGAGGACGATTCATGATTGGAGTACAGATGCAATAAAATACTACCAAACCCCAAATATTTCACCTGCCCAACAGCATCCTGGTAAGAGTTCTTCCCTTTAAACCATTTTCTTCCATTTCTCTCGTTCTCAACCAGATAGTACCTGGTGCACTGTGCTCTAATAAATACATATCCATAACAATTAGGATTTATATTAAAGATTTAGGAGTGATTGTTAATATCAGTAAATAGTCTTTGCTGTTTAAGGTTTATAATCACAGGTTTTTTTGTTTGTTTTGTCTTTTTAGAGACAGAGAGAGCAAGCAAGAGCACGAGCAGGGAGAGAGGCAGGGGGGTCAGGGGGAGAGAACCTTAAGCAGGCTCCGCACAGAGTCCAACGGGGGGCTCTATCCCGTGACCCTGAGATCATGACCTGAGCTGCAACCAAGAGTTAGACGCCCAGCTGACTGAGCCACGCAGGTGCCCCAATCATGGGATTCTTTATCATAGTATGTTCTGTTAACATATCTAAAAATGAACTTGACATTGCCACTGAGTCAGCTGGAGGACGGAGGAGGAAGGTACCAGTGATAGTCACAGAGCAGTCAGAATAGCCTTTACCCAGACTGTGCGGGTATGTGTGTGCGTGTGTGTGCCTGGGGAGCAAGAGTGTGTGCTGTGGCGGGGGATGGTGGTGACAACCAGCTCCCTGTGCATACAGCCTGTCCACCCCGTACCTCCAGTGCTTCTGAATCCACAGGCGTCAGCTGGGCAACGCTGGCATAGATCTCCACTGCTTTCTCTCCCGCCCTTTTGGCCTCTTCATGGACTCGGGCAGCCTGCTTCTCCAGATCCTGGGAGATGTTCTTCGCTTGTTCGTATCTAAGGAAGAAAAGATGTGATTGAGTGAAAAACTTAGTTGCTTCTGGCATCTCCATGTCAACTGCATTCATTCTAGTTCAAATCACTACAACAGAGTTTCTAAAACTTCAAAGAAAATGCTATTTTATTTTGAAGTGTATTTCTTTTGAGAGAGTGTGTGTGTACAGGGAAGGGGCAGAGAGAGAGAGAGAGGGTGAGAGAATCCCAAGCAGGTTCCGCCCTGTCAGCGTGCTCTCACAAACTCTGAGACCATGACCTGAGCCGAAATCAAGAGTCGGATGCTTAACCGACGGAGCCACCCAGGCGCCATGAGCAAATGCTATTTTAAAATGCTATTATTTAAAACCAACATAGCTTAAATTTATATTTTATCTCATCACTTCTATTTATACCATATGGCTTACCACATATTTTCTGACTTTGGACACCTCCTAAACATTTGTAGCTCAAGTATATTTTCTCTACTTACTCTATGATACGTTCTCTCTTCTTTTTAGAATTTTAAGTATCATGGCTAATCTTATTGCCTTTCTCTGTAGTTACAGGAATTGGATCAAATAAAATCTCTGTGGCTCTACAGCCCTGCTCTAATTACGGCACCATTTTAAAGCATGATTAACAAAAGAACTCTTACTGCATGAATGCATGCCCTGAATCCATCGGCATTTCATTTTTCATTGACATGGTGCCGCTTACAGGAACAACTGAAAGGCCAGAAGCCACTTTTAAATGACACTCACTTTCGATTAAGCTCCTCAATCTCCAGTGCTGTTTGATTCTCTCCCGCCAGTGTTCTCAGAAGCAGATCATATGCCTCAGTTGATGTCTCATTAGCTGTCTTTGCCACTCTTACAATATCATCAGCTTCTTGTTTATGGCTGTGTAAAGTAAAAGAAAAAAATAAACCACAAAACAGAACTATTTAATCGAGAAAGAGGCAGAATGCTTCCCTTATTATATATACATATGCTGATGTGGGCAGAGCTCTATAAACACTGGAAAAATCTTACACATTTGGAATTTTGCAAAGTTTACAATAGCATTCAACAATCTGAGGAAATGATATTTTCCAAACAATATTTTCCTATAACGTTTATGGAGGCAAATGTTTACATGTCTTCAAAAAATTACTTCTAAATATAATTAAGAATAATTTATAAAACCACATATGCTTCCAAGGACTCATTTATCTAGTCATAAGCACAAACCTCAGAGCTAACGTTTAATCCTTACTCTGGTTCAGTTACGATATAGTTCTGAAACAGCTTTGGCTATTCAGATTGTGCACAGGTAACCTAATTACTGACCAGGCGAAGCCACCCAACACCCAATGGAAAGAAACATGTCAACAGGGAATCCACCCAAATAATAGAAATTTCAGCCAGGTAACTCGTAAGACTGTCAGCCCTAAAATTTCTATTACAGTGTCATACTGTTGTATGTGGTCACTCCTTTTTGGTCTGATAAGCTTTCTTTCAAAATTCCCATAGGAAAGACACTAGAATTATTTTATCTTCAAGATCTAATTTTCTTAGGAGTTTGCCATATGTTTTCAGCTGTCATCTTTTAATCAGAAAATCTAGCTATGAAACCATGAATGGTCCATGAACTAAATGGCACAGATCACACATTTACTTTTACAAAGAATAAAAGGAGAGCATGTGTTAAAGCAAGAAGCCGAAGTAATTGCTTTGAACAATAAGGTTAAATTCTAACGCTGGGCTTACTTCAGCACCCACACCCATGAGGTCTATAAGCTGCTCTGCAATGAATTCGACACACTTATTGAGTACTTACTATATCCTCGACATGGGTTTAAGCGCAGTAACTTTGGCAGTGAACAAAACACAAAAAGGGCTGCCTTCTTGAAGCCTACATTCTAGCAACTTGTTTAACAGATATTTTTCAATTTAAGCTCTCCTACAACTTAAAGTTTTCCTAAGAAACTACCTTCCATTTAATAATAATTTAAAAAATCAGGAATGACATGGTCTGTTTTCTTGGGCTGATTTTCAAATGTACTATGCGTTAGTAAAGGTTTTCTATTAAAATCTGAGAGTTAATTCAATTAAGCTTCTTAGCTACCAACTTAAAGGGTCTGAAATTAAAAGTCTAAAAATGTTCTGGTTTTCTTTGAGATGTGCAAACATAATTTCCCTCAAAGCATCATATTCAAAGTAAATATTCTAATTTCAAAGGAAAGAGTACACATAGCTGATGATATTTCAGAAAAGGGCAAACTTTGTCAAAGTGGGTTATGTGAAAAGTGTCTGTGGGCAAAGAAGGGACAGTGAGTACACACTGTAAGGAAAGTTCTAGCTTAACCATGAAAACACAGGGATCTGGAGGTTACCGTTCAGCAAGCTTTCGTGCCTCTTCTGCCAAAAGAGTCATGTTGTTTGGGTCCCCTGTAGACTCTGGCTGAGTGACTGACTAAAGAAGAAATAAACAAAGCACTAATCTCAAAGGACTGAATTATTTAAATTTAATAAAGCAAGTGTCAAAACCAGATGTATCAGTATTATTTACCAGAAAGAATGTCTCATTAATTTAAAGATCTTTGCTTATTATTAGCTTCGTTGGCTATAGATTACTATTTCTGTTTTCATCAAAGGATAAAGGAAGTTTAAACTGCCTAGTGCCACAGAAGGAACAAAGCTAGAGAAAGGACCCAGATGTCCTTTGGTTTTTATCCAGCTGGTGATAACTACTTAACGACAACTATGAGCAATGTGGCTTTTTTGCTCCATGTTTAGAGACAAAAAGACACAACAAGTCAATATAGCATTCACCAGACAGTACCAGACTTGCTACAAAATTACCAGGGGACTCCTACAACCCAACCTCAGACCTTTCCAATCACTCACCACATTGGCAACAGCAATCTTTGCTTTCTCAAGTTCTCGGGTCGCGATTTCAATCAACTGCTCCGTACTTTCTACCCTGGCACGTGCTTGCTCAGCCAAGTTTCCAGTCTCTTCAATGGTGTTCCGGATATTCTGTAAACGGCTAATTTGGCTGGATAAGGTGTTATTCAATCTCTGAAGGCGATCTATCAAATTCTGGTCTATATCTGCAATGGCATTGCAGAAAAAAGGCCATAAATTATCTGAAGCAAGGGACATATCTTACGTGAAGTCCAAGGCAAAACTTTATTCTCCCAAACACGGATCTTTCTGATAAGCTTTCCTTAAGCCTATCAGCAGGCCTGGTCAGTCTTTACTGTGCCCAGGCGTACCTCCATCGTTATCTTTATAAAACTGTCTCCAACTGTGTGTCTGTCCCACTTGACTGTGAGCTGCTCTTTCTTACTCATCACTATATCCCCAGCCTTACACAGTGATTAGCAAAACGGAGACACCCAAGAAATGTCTGACGAAGGAAAGCTCTTGATATTCCAGTACATGCCAGATTTAGTCATAAAAATATAACGTTATTAAAAGCACTACCAGTTCTGAGTGCTGGATATTTTTCTAAACTAGGAAAAAATCAGGTTCAAAACAGATGTTGAAGTGTGGCAGATTAAATTCATTTTGTGTTTTAGGGGTGCCTGGGTGGCTCAGTCGGTTAAGCATCCAACTCTTGATTTCAGCTCATGTTACGATCTCATGGTCCATGAGGTCCCGTGTCAGACTCTGTGCTAACCATGCAGGGCCTGCTTTGGATTCTGTGTCTCCCTCTCTCTCTGCCCCCTATCCTACTTGCTCTTTCTCAAAATGAACATGAAAAAAATTAAAAAATAAATTCATTTTGTACTTTAAGCTAGATATAGACTTAAATGCTGCCGCCTCCCACCCTCTGGAATATCCACGTCATTTCTTTCATACTGACTTCTGCTTCTGAATAGTTCTTCAAATTGTTCTTTTTAAATTATGCCCATTCAACCTCAATTGCATACCTGGGTCCTAATAAATCAAAAGAAATATAAGCCCATGCAAATAGATTCTGTCACTGTCAAAATTCGCACATGTCATGAGATTATACTAATATACAAGAACCTTAACTAAGTCCTACTCAAAATTGACCAGTTCTTATTTCAACATGATGCTCAGAGTTGGCATCTAAATTCTCCAAGGAATGTGAAGAAGAGAGATCATGGTTAAGATCAGTAAAGATGAATACTGATTTGGAAAACAGCAACTTGTAAGCAGGGTCACCAAATACACGTGCAAAGTTGGTGTGGTGCAAAGCTCTTGCCTAACTATAGACAAGCAGGTGACTTTGCTTGAATGATTAAACATTCTTTAGTAATCTAAAGATTTTTAGGAAAATAACGAAAGACAAAAAAGTGCTGAAATAGAAAATAATTTTGACTTAGGAAGCACAAGCAGCCAATGAAGTTACAAAAGCCCCTTCCCTTTAGATCTTCAGGAATGTGACAGATGCCAATCTCTCTGGCCAGCTCATTAGAGAAACAACAGTAACAACAGGAACTGAAAAGGGAATAGATAATCCAACTGGTAGGATCACTTCAAATGCCTTCAAATTGCAAAATCTAGTTGCACCATATAATTTCCTTTTAAAGCTGCAGAATAAACACAAGTTTAAACTACAAATAAATACTCAGGGATGGTTTGAAAGGATAAATCATTGTGAAGATAGTCTTGTTCTTGGCTAGTTTGAACCTAAGTAGGAAAGGTCAGCCAGGAACTCCGTGAATCAAGCTTTAGTGGGAGCAGACTTTAACCCTAGCCTCGCTATGATGCTCCCCAAGCCAGGAGAAGCAGCAGCCCATTATGTTCCCGCCTTGCCAGTGGCTCAAGGGGAGGTATGATGGCCATGGCTTCTGTCAAAGCTTCTGTCCAGTGGGATCATCTGCTCGAATAGAGGAAAGGAGGGTAGTCTAGGCCAGAGGAGGCTAGGCCTAGCTGGGGCTGCACCAAGATGCGGAACAATGCTGGCTGACCTCCCTTTCTTGCCTCTTGACTGCTCCCATGTGCTCCTGGTGCTGGCACCGCATATCTCCAGTGGACTGATCAACAGTTAATGATAACTCTGCTTTCAATTCTTCAGGGAGTATGGCAGGACAGGTGTGAATTTGTTGTTCCAAGAGAATACATTACAGGAAAAATGTGTGCCAAAAGGTTTTGCCAACAAATGAACATACTAAAAACACACAGAACAGGAATAAACAGAACAGGAATCATGTAAATTCTTCTTATTCTATGTTTAACCTTTAAGATGTACCAACAACACAGCACACGACTAAAGTTAACATGCACTATTGACCTCTTTTTTTGAAAGAGAGAGGGAGAGAGAAAGCGCTTGAGCATGAGCAGGGGAGGGACAGAGAAAGAAAGAGACAGAGAGAGAGAGAGAGAGAGAGAGAGAGAGAGATTGAGAGAGAAACCTAACCAGGTTCCACACTGCCAGCACGAAGCCCGACCTGGGGCTTGAACTCACAAACTGTGAGATCTTGACATGAGCTGAAACCAAGAGTTGAATGCTTAATGGACCGTGCCACCCAGGTGCCTCAACCTCTTATCTTACTTTTAAATTTCTAAAAGTTTACCTCATAGAACAATTTCTGGACTCTCATATAAAAATTCAACAAACTGGCCAAAACCAGATGCATCTAATTACTTCACTAATTTTATAAAATCAAAATCATATATATTAGGGATATCTACAATAAGAAATAAGGACTACATTTAGTTTCTCTTGGCCTGTACTCTGATAGGAAGATTCTCTAACTTTAAATGGGTAGATTCATAAACTCAATAAGAAGTCAATCACTGTGGTTCCAAGTGTACTAATGTTAATGCACATTTACTCTGAGAATCTGTGAACATCTGTATCTCCATGGTGGGATGCTTCTAGACAAAAGTGACCTCAGCCAGGTAGGGGTCTATCACCTACTTTGATAGAAGGAGCAGTGTCTTATTTATCATCTTTTCATTATTGGTATTTAGCACTATGCCTGGTATACTATAGGCACTCAGTTAAACGTAGAAAAGGATTTGTCCAAATTTAGAAAAAAGTTTAATTCAGAGTAAGAAATAAAAATAAAACAGAGGGGCCTGGGTGGCTCAGAGAGGTGGGCTTCTGCCTTCAGCTCAGGTCATGGTCTCACGGTTCTGGGTTCAAGCCCCGTGTTGGGCTCTGTGCTGACAGCTCAGAGCCTGGACCCTGCTTAGGATTCTGTATCTCCCTCTCTCTGCCCCTCCCCAGCTTGTACTCTGTCTTGATCTCTCAAAAATTAATAAAGACTAAAAAAATATTTTTAAATATTGAAGTGATTTTAAAAGTAAATTAAAGTAACTTTTTCTTTCAAAGTTTTAAAAACTCAACTTCCTTTAAAGTCAATAAAGTATTTTAAAATAGTTTTCTAAATCTTAAACCAACTCCTTCTCTGCTTATGATCAGATAAGCTGATAGAAACAGCTTATATCATCATAACATGATACAGAAAATGTACAGAGAAGTGACATAGTTGCAAAGGACATTAAATATACACATAGTATAAAATATACTTTTACATGATGTTATTAGCACATTTGTTCACTTATTAAACAGAAGAATCAATCCTTGAAGACTACTTTTTCCTTATGAGGGTCCTTTCTGAGGAAATAAAGCAGTGCATAAAATAATAACTCACTAGTTCACATTTTCAACTTAAAATAATGTGCATCCAAAATGCATACCTTTCATGATTTTTAAAAACTGTTTTTTTAAAACAATTTGTAACAGAACAGATTTACAAACCACTTGGAATTTTAACATCTAATAGTTTCTGATGTGCTGGGAGAATTGTTTTTGCTTGCTGTATCTGTAAAACATTAAGTTGACAAGTGCTTGTATTTTCACAAATTGTTCAAGAAAATTCATATTCTACAAATAGTTTAAGAAATTGAGAATTTTATAAAGCTGTACTAATTAACCTTGAACTAGAAGCCAGGTCTAAAGATTGGGCCACCTGGCAGAAGTTACCCACTTTTTAACATGTATACCTTTGACTTCCTGGGCCTCTCGAAGGAGGTCCATAACTTCTCTCTCTGCTTCCTTTAGTCTGTTCTCAAAGGCTTGATCCGTCACTACCTCTTCCCCAGTTCCCAGGTTTGCTATGAGATTCTCTAATTCCTGGAGTTTCATTCGATGATCAGCAACCTGAACGTGATAAAGGAAGGAAAGGGAAAGGTAGAATATGCAGAGAACCCAGCTGTACGTCCTGCAGGAATAATCATTGAGGGGGTGCACTATTCATGTGCAGAACTACATACTTCACGTATGTGTACTTTTAAACAGATAACACAGGTAGTTTTTCTTTATTGCTCCAGCTTCTGGAAAAAAACTATCAAGTCTATTCCTTTGACCTTAAACACTACATGTGGACCATTCTCTAGTTCTGACCTCTCCCTTGCATTTTAGATTTTTTTTCCTGATACCTCCACCTGGCTCTCTGATAGGTATCTCTCAATTCAACATCTAAAAATATACTCTTGATTTTCTTCTCTTAAATCTGCTCTCTCTGAGTCATCTCCATCTCAGTACACAATGCCTCCAGCTACCTTAAGCAAAAAATCCAAGATGCTTCCTTGATTCTTCTCTTTCCCTGTCCTTCCCCCTTCTAAAGCCCCGCCCCCAGACTCACACACTTATCCAATTCAATCCAGGCTTCCCTTTCTGCCCCACTCCTAACCCATCATTCTTCACATAACAGTCAGCGTGTTCTTCTTAAAATATAAACTGGATTTCCTAGCTTAAAACTCTTGCACTCTCCCTGGATCTGGAATAAAACCTAAATTCCTTACTATGGTTGACATGGTGCAACATGAGCTATGTCTACCAACCTCTCCAGTCTTCTCACAAACTGCTCCTCCTCATTCCGGAGGTCCCGGACCTTTGAGGTCCATGTATCCCACATTCCCTCTGCCTGGAACAGCCTACCTATCACTTCTCATTCAACTTATTACCTCTTACTCTTCAGATCTCACCTTAGATAAGTTTCCTTGGAGAGGCCTTATCAAAAGTAGTTCCTCCAGTTATTCTCTGTACTCATTCTGGTGCTTATCTCAGTTAGTACTTCTTTTTTTTAATTTTTATTATTTGTCTCCCAACTGGAACGTAAGTCTTGGAGGACAGGGACCATGTCCACCTTGTTTGCCATCTGTTCTCCAAAGCTAAGTGCACATGAAGCACCCATTCAGTGTTTGCTGAGTGAGTGAATGGATGAACGAGGGAATGCATGGTGGACAGCTTACCTTATCCTTTACCAGCCGGTAACACGCTGGACACTCCTGGCAGCCAGGCCGAGATCGATTGTAGAAATAGTTCTCTTCACACTGGTCACAGCGATTCCCCACAAAACCTTCTCTGCATTCACAGCGACCACTGTCTTTGCACTGGAGTGAAAGAGATCCCTCAGGATGACAGTCACACGCTGTGGAATAAAGGGAAAAGAGTGCATGACAGGGAAAAGAAGGAAGTGTATTTCCTTCTAATTCAGAATGATATCAATAAAGCTGACTGTACTAGCATTGTGAGCAGATATTTTAAAACTGGGCCAAATGATGAGAATTTGAATGGTTAAGTCTGCTTAGCAGAGAAAACAGAACTTTTTAAAGCAAAAGTGAGTTTTAAAGTAAAATGTACGTCCCTTGGCAGGGGCGTAATTTATGTTACTTAATAATTATAGAAATTAGTCTAGTGAACTAGTCAGTGCCCTTATATGCACTTCAAGCATTCTTCTCTACCTTCATCTCTCTGCTGTTTAATGCTTCTCTCACTAAAGAAACAGAAAACCCAAATGCTAATATTCATTTTGCATTATTTTATAGTTTGTTTGCTTGCTTTGTTCAATGAACTGGGTCAATGATTTATGCTACATTCCACAGGGGAAATGAAGGAATTCAAAAAGCAAAGCACCAAACTGTTCTGAGGCCTAATTCCAGGCGAGTGTTTATGCCAAGGAGAAGCAGGTGTTTAGATGTAAGCGAATCAAAAGGGCCCCAAGGGTGGGAAGGAGCTGCAGCCAGTGAGTCCACCAACAACTGTGAGCAGAGTCTCTGTTCTCAGAATGTGAGCACTAAAAATATTTCCTTAAGCACAGTGGGAAAGCCCGGTAATCAAAGGAAGACTCTCCTCGTTAAGACAAAAGACGAAAAAGACTCAGAAACGCCATAGAAGAAGGTGTAAGTAAGGGGGCCGCAAAGGAACCCGAGATGCTCTCAATCTCCAGAGTATGGGACGAGGCTAATACTCATGGACTAGGGTATCCGTGACGGCTTAGGTACCGCCCTGACTGCAAGCCGCGGGGCCAGGCGGTTCTGACTGGAAGTAGGAAAGGCTTCGAGTTCTATGGTCCCGACAGTCCTTACGTTTGCAGCCTTCGGGGCCAAACCCGAAGTGGTTGACCTCACAGCGCTCGCAGTGCTGACCGGTGACGCCGGGCTGGCACTCACACTGGCCGGTGCGGATGTCACACTGTCCATTGGTGGAACCCAAAGCATGGCAGTCACACCTGAAAATGAACACGACGTTTCTCAGGTAAGAAAAACAGACTCTGGGCAAACCTCCCCCTCACATCCTTGCAGCACAGAACTGATGTAACTTGTATTAGAAAACAGAATGTAAAGGGCTGTTAAGACAAAATGTTATGGGTTATTAAGCACCTGAGGTTCAAGTAATTTTCATGAGTTCTACTAAGAACCTCTTTTTCTAACTCACTCACAAACACGATTATTCCACTGCTGAAACTGCTACAAGGTGGCTCTCCGACCCGGCACCGCATACGTGCTGACCAGGAGCTTTGAAAAGAGCAATTCCCAGGCTGTAAGCCCTAGAGGGTCTGACTCAAAATGCCTCAGAAAGCACCTTGTGATCTGTCATTTTCTAACTGTTGCTCAGGTGATTCTGACACAACTGGG
This sequence comes from Crocuta crocuta, assembly GCF_008692635.1. Lineage (NCBI taxonomy): Eukaryota > Metazoa > Chordata > Mammalia > Carnivora > Hyaenidae > Crocuta > Crocuta crocuta. Next base: position 8,804,227 of record NW_027529934.1, on the reverse strand, counting down.
GCAGCTTCCTTCCACTCTTTTCTCCCATTAGCTTAATCACAACTGTCCAGGATCACCGCTAAGGATACCCTGCCTGAACCGGGCACTCAACTCCTGAACAGAATCCAGGCTACAGCTATCTACAGCTCACAAAAATCTACCTCTCACAATTAAAGCAGCAAAGGTCGCTTCCAGCAAAGGCACCTGGCGTCTCACCTCTCGCAGCCTTGCCCGCTCTGCAGGTTGTAGAAGCCGGGGTCGCAGGCCCCGCAGTCCCGGCCAGTCACATGGGGCAGACACTCGCACTGCCCGGTCACAGGGTTACAGCTGCTCTGCTGCTTCACGGTTCCGTAGGGACTGCAGTTGCAGGCTAAGGGGAAGCGGAGACAGCAAAGCAGGCAAATCACCCGGGAGAAGCACTAGAACGTAAACAATATGACCAGACTCTTTCTACTTAAGTTGAACCAGTACAGTGGCCACTAGTGACCTGCGGGTACTGAGCACCTGGAATGGGGCTGGTGTTGAGATGTGCTGTGAATGTGATACATGTTCTAGATTTTAAAGACGTGATGTGGGGAGAAAAAACATATATCTCGATTTTTAGTTGATTACTCACTGAAACGATAGTATGCTAGATGTATTAGGGGAAATAAAATCTATCCTTAAACCAATTTTACCCGCTTCTCTTGATTTCAACGTGTCTGAGAAAACTTAAACTACAGGAGTGGTTCACACGACATTTCTATTGAACAGCACCATGTTAGACCAAACAACTGGAAGTCTTTAAAGAGACCACCCAAAGAATCCTCAGAATAAATGAGAACAAATGGGACAGAATCTGGCCGATGGCTAGATCACCTTTGCATTTGTCGGCTGGATTGGGAGCCAGGGCATTTCCAAAATATCCATCTTTGCATCGGTCACAGTAGAAGCCAGCAGTGTTATAGATGCATTTCAGGCATTCTCCCGTCAAGCGATTGCAATTTCCAACAGCATTGGGGTCAATGTTGTCATTGCACTGGCAGAGGCGGCAAAGCCTCACAGGGCCGTTCCTCCCCAGAGGGTCTCCAAAGTAGCCATCGTCACAGAGCTCACATCTTTTACCTGGACAGGAGACAGATCTGATGTTATGAGAGAAGGGCCTTAGACATTTCCGGTGCTGTTGGATACACAGTCTGGTCACAAAGAGTCTAGTTTAACCATCAGCAACAGCTGACAGGGCGCCAGCCGAGGAGAGAAGACCTGGGCTGTGGTCCTGGCCCCGTGCCACATGAGCAGAGTGACTCCAGGCACATCTCCATTTTGTTATTAGGAAGACAGCACCTGTTCTGCCCACTTCACATCAACTGTCCTGGGGACCAACTGAAATCATGCATTAGAAGTGCTTTGTGGGACATCTGGGGTGGCTCGGTTGGTTAAGCGTCCAACTTTGGCTCAGGTCATGAGCTCATAGTTTAGGAGTTCGAGTCCCTCATCAGGCTCTGTGCTGATAGCTTCAGACCCTCTGTCCCCAGCTCTCTCTGCCCCACCCTCTCCCCCTTTCTCTCTCTCTCAAAAAAAAAAAAAATTTAAAAAAGTACTTTGTAAATGAGTCAGGCTCAGGGCTTATTAACCTCTCTGGTCCCCAGGGACGGCACATTCATATGTTTGTGTTGTTCATGATATTAGAAAAGATGAAGGGCCACTCAATACCTTAGTTTCCTATACAACAGAGTAACAGAAAACAGGATAATTTTCTTAAAAAAATAAAAGGCTTGTGCTAATCCTTGTTTGAGCAGTGTCAACTAGTACAGAATCAGAGTATTTAGAAGAGAACTTAGGAGACTGTCATTTGCCGCCTGCTTCTATTTATAGCTAAGGGAACAGAGAGGTTGAGTAAGTTGCCCACAACCTAACAGCTAGAATCTATGACTCTTTCCACCACACTAAACTCACTACTCCTCCTCTTTCCTTTTTCACTTTCCCATTGTCATTAGCTCAAGTTGGGTTTTTGATATCTTTGTCACTAACAGGGCCTAAATTAGCCTAAATCTTTTGGAGAAACAAAGGTTTGTTCATTTATTCATTTAACAAGCATTTGCTGAGCAGCTATTGCACAGGCACGGTTCTAGGTTGTCAGGAGGATGTGGTGAACATGGCGGACAAGATCTCTACTCTCACGAAGCTTATGCTGCAGCTGGGGGAGACCAATCCACAGACATATAAATTAAAAAGATTATTTCAGATAGGGATACACATTAAAAAATTTAACACTTTGAGCAATATGACAGAGTGACAGGGCAAGGGTGACTTCAGACTGGGTGGCTGGAGAAAGCTCTGTAAAGAGGAGATATTTGGGATGACAATGGAAAGACAGGAAAAAAACAGCCAAGGGAAGAATGTTTCAGGAAAACAAGATGAGCTTATGGAAGTCGTAAGAGCCAATCATGTAGGTCACAGTAAAAAAAAAAAAAAAAAAATCTGGTTTAAATTAAAGTGATATTAGAGGGTTTTTGAAGTGATGTGACCTGATTTACATTTAGAAAGGATTATCCTAGCTGCTGGGTGCGAGTGAACTGCAGGGCGGCAGAGAGAGAGAGGCTCATTAGGAGACCAGTTAGGAGGCGATTCCAGGTGAGAGAGGGCAGTGGTGTGGACCAGTGTGGTGGCAGGGGAGGCAGTGAAAAGTGGTCAGATGTGAGACAGAGTCAATCACACGTGCTGGCTGACTGCTTCTGGGAAATGAAGGAATGATAAGCCTAGGGTTTTAGCTTGGCAACCAGATGGGTGGTAGTATTTTCACTGAGATGAACAGGATTGGGAAAGGACAGGGTTGGGGTTAGAGAAAAAGAGAAGAGATCCAAGATTTAGCTTGGATACGCTTAAAAATGTCTTTAGCCATGTGACTCAGGAGCATAGCAGAAAATAATGGACATGTTCAAATTAGCAAGACCTGAAGAGAGTTTAATAAAGATACTCTCTATATACATATGGGTGTAAGGATTCCCCGAGGAGAGAGTGGCACTGGTGGTAATGACTGTGGGGCATGACCTGGGCCTCAGGGGGTGGGTGGGTGGAGGGAGCAGCTAACCAGAGTCCCACGTTAGAAACGGCTGTCTGGAGAAGGCTGGCTGCAAGGGAGAACCTTGATGAAGGTCACCAAGCCACAAAGACCCTACGGAGAGGGGGCCTTGGAATAAATACTCTGCCGCCATCCCCCGACCTCCTAGATGTACTTCCCGCTGCCTGAGCACAAAGAGAGGGTCCATCTGATGTAGTGCACACCGGCCTTGTCGGGGTGGAGAAAAATGAAGAATGGATGTGGAGGGACAAATGGAAGGCTTCCAGCCCACCCACCAAGTGGAGATGGCAAGTAGGCAGCTGCCGCTCGGGAGAGCATGGTCGGGGCTGAAGAAGCAGACTTTTTCAGTAGGCATAGATGGGCTTTTGAAGCCTGAAGGATGAGACTCATTCACCTGAGGGGAGACTACAGATTGAGTTGACAAGGAAGCCTTAGGCTGAGAACTAGAAGCGATCAACGGAGAATCCAGAGGAGAGGGAGAGCAGGAAACCCAAGAGCGGGCAGTGTCACTGAAGGCGAGAGGGGAAATGTCGGGGGGCAGAGTGAGCAGTCAACTGAGTGCAGTGTTGCTGAGACCAGGTCAGAAGAAGACTGAAAACTGACCCCTGCATTTGGCAAACAGAGACCACTGATGAGCTGAACAGAAACTAGTTGGGGGCGGGGCAGGAGGGGAAGGAATGGGATGCTAAGAGGGAACAGGAAGCTGTGGGCCCTTCTTGTCTCTGATATAAATAGTTACCAGACCCTCACCCAAGAGCCTTCTCCAGACCAGGATGTGGATAGCACTTCAATTTTGCTTTTTCATCAGATAATTTGGCTATTCTAGATATGATCTATATTTAAAATGCCTTGAAACTGGTTTTGAATAGAAAAATTTTAAAAATGACCTAAAACAGAGGTGCGTGGTAGCCCATGGGAAGCTTTCACTCCAAAATCTCTCCCAACAACGTGACAGCTAACACATTCCCTTTTGTCACAGAGTCCAGGATGTAGGTTCAAGTACCGGATGGATTACTTACATGGCTCTGGGCAAGAGCCTACTTTTTTTGGCCTTAGTTTTCCTTATCATCCCATCCCCACCCTGGGGGAGGTGTTGTTCCTTCGCCTCTAGACCTCTTACTGTGTGCGCTCCTTTATCTGAACTAACTACACTGTCTAAAAATCATGTGTTTCCCTCCACACTTTTAGCTGCTGAAGAGCAGGGACCATCTCTAATTCACCTTTGCATTTTCATTCCCAAAGCCAGGTACTCCAATAAGTGTGTTGAAAAAAGAATATTATTATTAATTTACCCCAGAAGATCACTGTAAAGATCAAACATGAAGAAGATCTCAGGGACTATCAGTAGTTATTTCTATTCTTCAGTAGTCTTCTAAATGAGGGACCCCTTACTCTGCATCTGCAATGTCGATTCATCATCCAAAAGATACTTGCATTCATTCAATAAACATACACGTCAAATGCTATTCTAGGTGTCAAGGATACAAAAGTGACAAAAGACCGACAAAAGTCCCTGCTCTCTTGGAGCTTAAGCTGGGATGAAGGAGAGGAAAGATAGACAACAAACAAATGAATAAACAGAAAAACATCAAGTGGTTAAAAAGTACTATGAAAAAAAGTAAAGCAGCAAATAGGACCAACAGCGATGGCATTACTTTTTCACAGAGTCCACGCTGTTTTCCACATGGACTTCTACACCTCAGTTAACATTCTCAGGAAGTGCTACTGCTCATCCCCTTCGCGCCAGGTGATAACTAACAAACGTATTTCACAAGTCTTGTGTGAGAGGCATCTAGTTACAGACTAACGGCTTTACAACATTTTGCAAGATCTCCTATATTACACTCCATCTCTCCATTATGTATCCCAGGTCGTCTCAGTGCACCATTTGTATTATTCAGCACTGCCATGAATGAACGCCCCCAAATGCTTAACTTGCAGTCTACCTAATGGAACAACAGAATGAGCAAAGGCATCTCTCATCAAAACGTTTTATCAGGTACATCTAAGAATAGATCCTAAGCAAGTGGGATGCTTGATCTATGCTGTGGCAGCAGAGTAAAGGGCCCTAAAAACCTGAGGTAGTAGTGCAGGGAGGATTCACGAGGAAAGCCTTCCTAGGGAAGTGATGTTTCAACCCAACTCCATGGAAAAGATTGGAGTTGGCCAAGAAAAGTGAGGTCTGAGTGGAATAAAGTGGAGTAAAGCATTCTCAAAACAGACCATCGTGTATGGCAGGCTATGGATTACAAGAAGCCCGGAATGGCTGGAGCAGGGGCAGCGAAGGCAAGAGTGGGTAGTGGGGGATGAGATCAGGTCAGAGAAATGCAGCGGTGAGCCTCTGCTGGGCCACTGTTTCAGAGCATATATATATATATACACACAAAAAAGGCTAAAGAACCTGAAAGTCAATAGTAGTTTCTACTCCTTCTTTTCTCAACTACCTTAAGCAAACGATTGAATGTCTTTGTGTTGCAATGCCCTCGTGCTTAGTGTGGGGTCAGTGGAGCAGGGAAAGGAGGATGGGGGTTCTGATGTTTCCCAATGATTAAAGCATGTTTTGATGAAGTACAAGAGACACAAATCATTAGGTCAGTGTTTTTTATGTTTTACTTATTTCCCTGCTCCGCAGCAATATCTTTTGAACAAAAAGGCCTTAATTGTATCTGATGCCTGCTCAGACCCTCTCTGTTACATGGGGGCTGAAATCAATGGAAAAAGAGGAATGGTCGGCAGTGAGATTTGGTGTCCTGAGTCATCGCGGCAGTTCCTTGAGTAGCTAAGAAAGACCTAGTTTTACATTCTTATCAAAAAGAAAGAAATTCAGAGAGTGGAAACAGAGGTCTATCCAAAGCTATACAAATATTTTTTCCCAACTAAATGTGATGGGCAATGAAGCACAGAAAGGACTTTTAAAGACAGAAAGAATTGAAAGAATTTAAGAAATACCACCTTGTATCTAGAATCTCAGGACAGCCCCACCAAGTATAAAGCAAGTTTTGGTTCTCATGTGGGGGAGTGCATTGTAGCGGTCATGAGCTCTTCCAGTGACTAGCCATGCAGCTGGGACATGCAGCTGAATGTCTCTGCACCTCAGCTTTCTTAGCTGTAGCATGGGGGTAAAAAAACCTCATGGGGTTGTGAGGATTAATGAGGCAGAATGTGTAAAGTGCTCTGAGAACTATGTGGCCATAAATGTGTTGGCTGTTATTTATATCTGATACACATTCTATAAGCTGTTAATACATCTTTTTCCTATAAAACCTTTGCCTACCCAGAAAACCACAATCACTGAACCAAAGAAACAGACAGAAGTCCACAAACCCCCAGAGCTCTTCTTCCCAAGCGATTTTTGAGCTGGAACATGGAGAGCCAGTGGAAAAGCGGACTCACCGGTGGTGCCAGTGGGACAGTTGGTGCACACCACCTCCTGACTCTTAGGGACAACAGCACAGCTCGAGCCCCCAGGACACGGACAGGGCTGGCAATCGGAGGAGGTCCCCGCGGTCGAATCTCCATAGTAGCCGTCGCTGCACTTCTCGCAGTGGGCTCCAGCTGTGTTGTCTCTGCAGTCACAAACACCTGCGTGGAGAGGGGGGATGAGGAAACAGGCGGTGACAGGTGGGGGGCAAACACACAAGACCGTGAGCACTTCCCACCCATCCGCTAGAGGATGGAGGGCTAGCAGCTACCAAAGACCATCTGCTCACCTGTCTCAGGGTCACATGTCTCACTGTGTCCATTGCAGGTACAAAGCACACACGGGCTGTATGGCCCGAGACTCGGAGTCTCTCTTCTGTAACCCGGGAGGCACATCTCACAAAACTGCCCTCCGTATCCCACAGGACAGGTGCAGGATTCCACCCACGTTGCGGGCACCCCAGGCCCAGGGCGGGCACTTGTCAGGGAGACATCATCCAAATAGCCAGCACCTGCGTATGGTGTGGGCAGGGGAGTCACTGAATTGGCTTCTGTTTTCCAAAAGCTTACAGAAAGGTAATAAAGCTACAGAGTAATCAGACACAAAATTCCAGAGACAGTAACTATTAGTTACCTCATCTTTTGGAGGAGATAACTAGAAAATAGCTCCAGGTACCCCACGAGTGTTATAAATGCTAAGTGTCTGGAAACTTTTAAACACACACACACACACACACACACACACAACCAGATTTGTTGGATTCTACAGTTCTCTCAATCATCAATGTGAAAAAGGAAATGCACTGGGAAATATTCTGGGGCAAGAAAAGATTGGAGCAAGAATGCAGGGGACAAGAAGAGTTAAGCCCAAAGCCGTTAAGCAGGGTTTTTGTTCTTCTGCCACAAAAGCAGGCACTGACTGTAGAGTTCAGGAATAAAAGAGCAAGGAAAGCACGTGCCGACAGGTACCATTCAATTATGCTTTGTGGCCTGCATAAATAGGAACAATTGGTATACAAGTTTTAACATTCAGGGCTACTTTGGCAAATATGCAGTTATTCCCAAGCAATTATGCCATATATCCCAATGCTTCCCCGTTTCCAGAAGAAAATAAAAAGAGGGAGCCTTATATTGGCTTAGACCAAAGGTTCATCCAACCCAATAGCACACAGGATAGCCTCAGCAGGAATATCCTATGAAGTGGCAGTCTCTTATTTCATCATATTTCCCTTTAATTTCCATTCCGCTCCTGTCTCTTACAGCCTTTGGTTTCAAGTTTATTTCCCTAGGTTATGAAATATCACTTGCTGTTTATAGAATTCTTAGAACCTGACAACCCGAGGCTAAAGAACATCTCTTCTATTACTACTTTGAACTTAGTTACTTTTAATATATTTATGGGGTTTTGTTAACAGTTAGATCATGAGATAGACCCACTGGTTAATGTGCTTCCAATTCTAAAAAGTACTCTTCCTCTAATCTTGTCCCTTCTCTTGAATTATAATCCATCTCTTTTCCTTCCTTTACAGCCAGGCCTCTTAAAAGAGTAAGCTTTATTTTACTCTTCACCTTCAAATTACTTGTCAAAGCATAGTATATAACTTCAGTTTCAACCTTTTTAAAAAAAAAATCACCAACAATTCTTTAGTCACCCAATCCAAAATCCAATAGAGCCATTTTTATAAGACCATTAGTTGTTTCTACTTCTCGAGAAATTCTTTTTTCTCCCTTGAGTCTCATGGTATGGTCCTTAGATAACTATGTTTCTGGGTTGTACTTTTTCTCTATTTTTGGTCTCATTTTCGAGTTCAAAAATTATTGCCTATATGCGGTCAAACTTTCAATTCCAGATCTCTAGTCCTAACTTATTCCTAAGCCTCAGACCCATATTTCTGACCATTTATAAGACATTTTCATCTGGATATTCATGTAGGCATCTAAAAACCAATGCATCCAAGCTGCTGATGCCACTTACATGCCACACCACCACTCTGACTCCACCCAAACAGCTTTAGTGTTCTACAGAGAAAGGTCCTCGTTAAAAAAAATTATAGGAAAAAAATTTAAAGGCATACTAATAAATAAAGATGAAGCAATGTGAGTTGGTAGAATTACACTCAAGATTCTTAGAACATAGGGGCGCCTAGGTGGCTCAGTTGGTTAAACATCCAACTTCGGCTCAGGTCATGATCTTGTGGTTTGTGGGTTCAAGCCCTGCATCAGGCTCTGTGCTGATAGTTCAGAGCCTGGGGCCTGTTTCAGATTCTGTCTTCCTCTCTCTCTGCCCTTTCCCCCTCTTGTGCTCTGTCTCNAAAAAAAAAAATTATAAAAAACATTTAAAAAAGATTCTTAGAATATATTTAGATATAAAGTAACCTCATTAGGCTTTTTCATTATGGAACAATGTCATTTATTAGTTTTAGCAAATTTTCTCCAGGTCCCTGAATGTGGTTAAACAAATGCATTATTTTTATATGTACAATGAGATAGTTTATACCACTTCTTTAGGATCAGGTTTTATAGTATCAGGGCTTTAGAAATAAACTTTCACATTATTGTGGATCTTTTCACCTAACCATCTTCTTAATTTTCTTAAATTATATCATAACTTACTTCTCTCACTATATGTCCCACGGATCTTGATGGAGGTCAAATTGTTTAGGAGCTTCTGAAATTCAAAAGGGGTAAGAGGAGGCCTCCAAGGATAATCTGTTGCTTCATGGAGCCTAGAGAGAAAGAGAGGTCTACATTACCCTCTGTAATACTCTGGTTTCTCTTCAGATCGTATAAATCTTTCGCCTTTTACATTACCCTCTGTAGGGAAAATTCTGGGTACTGAGAAAGCACTTCTCATTCATTTAAGCCACCAACAATGCAATGCTCTGACAATCTAACCAAGTCAGAAATGGGTCTGTTGGTTTGATACTACAACTGGAAAGGGTACAGGTACATAAAGGGAAGGCTTCCTTTTCCGAAATCACCTTTATAACCCAGATGTTCTTCTTCAACATACACCTTGAGGCCAGTAAGACTGGTAAAGAAACTACTTTTAGAATTCTGGTCAAGTCAGATTTTCCAAAGAAGACTGTCTTACCTGAAGACGTATTTCACGGTGGTCTCACTTGGATAGGAATTGCCCTGAGCGATCAAGGGCACAGATACTCTCAGGCCAGCTCCTTCAAGCACCAGGTCTTCCGCAGACAGGCGAGTGTCTCGTCTGTCCACTCGAAAGGAGAAGGTGAGGTTCTGACCATAACTCAGCACCTGCTTGCCCAGGAACTTCGCTGGAGAGTAGACACAGTGGTGTGCGAGAATGTAACATGAGAGCAAACAGGGACACACAAAGCAGACACAGTGGGGTGCGAGAATGTAGCAATGAGAGCAAACAGGGACACACATCGCGCCAGACTGCTTCTCTGTCTTACTTACCAGGAGCAATGAAGTACCTAGGAAAGTAGCTATCTGAGATGACAGCGATGTCCTGCCTCTCTGAGGACCACTCGAGTGATGCTTCAGAGCCGTCCCTTTGTTCTACACGCCATCCATCCTCATCTGCAAGCACAGGATGAGAACATAAGTGCCACCACACTATAAACACCCTGAATTCAGGTTATCTATAGACCACAAAATATATAGAAAGTCAGCAATAAACATTTTTGAATACATGGTTCCTACAACAGTACCTGTGTATGCTATACCTCTAAAGTTATATTTTGATTTCTGTAAATTTATACTATACTACATACTAAAAGCCATATATTTTCATTAAACAGCCAAACAAAAAATAATGTATATTAAAAAATACAATGTTACTACTTAAAAAATCCTCAAAATTATTAATTTTTTAAAACTACTATAAGTCTTGGGGCACGTGGGTGGCTTAGTTGGTTAAGCATCCGACTTTGGCTCAGGTCATGATCTCATGGTTCGTGGGTTCAAGCCCCACGTCAGGGTCTGTACTGACAGCCTGGACCCTGCTTCAGGTTCTGTGTCTCCTTCTCTCTTTGCCCCTCCCCTGCTCGCACTCTGTCTCTCTCCCTCTTTCAAAAATAAACAAACATTTTAAAAGATTTTTAAAAACTACTGTAAGTCTAGTCTCACAATTCTGGGAGACAGAAGGGAAGGTCCAAATTACCGATCTGAAAGGTAGAGGTTATAGAATAAACACTGTAGCCGACAGCATTTGTACAGACAGAAGAATGTCCAAAGCAGAAGCAGGGTGTGCAGCCCTTGGGATTAGAGAATTCCAGATTAAAAAATCCAGGTTTGCACCTGAAAAACATAAATGTATAATCAGGAATTTTTTTTTGTGCTTGAAATATGATATCAGAAAAAACACAATATAGCTAGAGAAATACGGAGTTACCTCTCACAATTGAAGCCTTCAACATTGTCTTTGCAAACACATCTTCCTGTTTCAACATTACATTCATCTATGCTGCCAGAAGGATTACAAGAGCATGGCCTATTGGATGGAAAAAGGAGTAAAACAATGAGAGAAATGAGAAAGAAATTCTACTTTTAAAGTCACCTTTTGGTTTTATATGATAATACATTTTATTTTTTTAAAGAAAAAATAAAAATATATAATATAAATTTATTATATAAAAAATATAAAATTTTTTATAAAATAAAAAAGTGAAAGATGTTTTAAAATCAGTTTTATTTATGGATTTAGTTTTAATTAAGGACACCTATCACATTTTGATACTAAAAACTCTCCTTAAAAATAATATAAAAACAGAGAAGGAGACAAACCATAAAGAGACTCTATCAATACAGAGAACAAACTGAGGGTTGCTGGTGGGGTGCTGGGTGGTGGGATGGGCTAAGTGGGTGGCGGGCATTAAGGAGGGCACTTGTTGGGATGAGCACTGGGTGTTAAATGTAAGTGATGAATCACTAAATTCTATTCCTGAGATCATTGTTACACTATGTGTTAACTAACTTGAGTTTAAATTAAAAAAAAATTGTTCAGCGGTCTACGAAGACAGACCATCCAATCCTCTTTATCTTTACTTTTTATAGTATAAACTGTCCATTTGTTCTTACATGCTAATAGAATAGTATTCAAGCACACTTTCCAGTATCATTTTGTGATTCGCTATTGCTTAGGCAAGGAAAAAGAGATACGAGAAAATTACATTGCTTTTATGGTGGCTTAGATGCCTGTCTTCTAACAGAGTTTAGTGTAAAATGTAATTGGAACGGAATCATGGTCTTTCTTCCTTTCCAAGAAACTCTTGTTTACAAATCTTTACTTAGGTACCAACAGAGACCAAATTGCAGCTTTCCTTTCCATTTCCTTATATTTCCTGTGTTCACCTAACCTTTCAACAATGCATTTGATTTCAACAGAGCATCTAATTATTGCACCATATGAAAAGAGTTGGGGGAAACAAATGGCATAGTGCAAAAGTTGTGATTTATGGTGGTAAGTCATCCAGAAGAACATGGAAAGAATGTTCAATTTATTTTAAATATCTTTAAAAACACAACAACTCTGCTTAGGGGCACCTGGGTGGCCCAGCTGGTTAAGCGTCCAGCTCTTGATTTAGGTTCAGGGCATGATCTCATGGTTTGTGAATTCAAGCCCTGAGCTGGGCTCTGTGCTGATAGTGTGAAGCCTGCTTGGGATTCTCTGTCCTTCTCTCTCTGCCCCTCTCCTGCTCGCCTGTGTTCTCCCTCTAGCTCTCAAAATAAATGAACTTAAAAAAATTTTTTTTAATTAAAACTCTGCTTAATCTCTGTTACAAACCAATTCTGGATTATTATGACAGCTAGAAGTTTTGAATCCTCTTGACGATTATTATAAGGAAAAATGTCTACACAGGCCATAGGATCTCTTGTTCTGAAAAGACTACATTTAGGTTCTGCCCCCTCTTCCTGGTTCTGAAAAGTCTTACCTGCATCCTGCCTCAGTGAGAGAATGGAAGCCGGGCTGGCAACGGTCACACTTATCCCCCATCACCCCCGGCTTACAGCTGCACCTGCCGTAGCCATCACACTGTGTGCTGAGAGAACCTAAAAGTTAAAGAGCTTATCAACAACCACGGATGGACGTAAAATTAAGGTGTCAAATCAAAAAAGCAATGGCAACTAAAAACACTGCCTGAAACCCAATATGTGATCTCTAGATGGTTACAGAGGGATTAAAGATCAAATTTTAAATCCTCATTGTCTCAAAATTATATCCTTTTAAACCATAACATTTTAACTTTCCAGACACACACCTTGCTTATCAACGTTGAAAAGCAAGGCACTCTGCACTGAACGGTAAACTATACTCAAAGCCAGTCGCTTCTCTGTGGGCAAGCACAGGGTCCTTAAGGCCCACGTCAAGAACTTAAGTATATACAGGCACAACAAAATAAAGGTCAACTCTTGAAAGAGGAGAACAGACTAAGAGCACTCTACGTTTCTGAACACACACCAGCATACTGAGAAAGTTCAGCCCTCTAAGGACTGTAAACTAAACAAAATCATTAACATGGAAGAACTCACGAAGCAGCTAACCTTTTACAGTCAAAGTTCAAATTGGTTTCTAGGATCATGTTACTAATTATTTACAAAACCATTACTCAGGCCAACCTCACGCTTTTATACACACCAGAAAAATCATTTGAAAGTTTAACTTGGTTAAACAGAGTGGAGGTGGGAGGTACAATAATGTACATACTTCCATACATAACCTGTGCAGATGCTGAGGAAACAAAGCTTTATTTTTTGGCGAGATAGGGAGCTGTCTTTCAATCCATCAGGCTGAAGCTGACTCGCCTGTCACTTACCCACAGGACTACAGTGACACGGAGAGCAGGCTTCATTGTTCCCAAGGCGGAAGAAATTTTCCCGGCACCTCTCACATTTGGCACCATCTGTGTTGCCTTGGCAGTTGGTACAATGGCCACCATGGCCGGTGGACCGGTATAGTTCAGGGTCAAAGTAGCATTCTTGTGATCGGCCATTGCAGTCACAGGCTGTTGGCCAAAACATACAAGTTAGGTCAGATCCATGTTCTTTTGCCAAACAGCATTTTAAAGTCTCTAAGAAAACCAAACCATTATTTCCCATAACCTCTAACGCCCAATGGATGGTAGAATAAGACCATCCACTTAATACGTAGTTCATTTAGAAACAAAGCAGTACTTCAATAAAGAGTTTAGGTGGCCATGTTAGCAGTTTACTAAGAAATAGTCTTATCAAAAACAATGCCATTGGGGTGCCTGGGTGGCTCTGTTAGTTAAGCTCCTGACTCCTGATTTTGGCTCAGGTCATGATCCCAGGGTCATGAGATCGAGCTCTCTGTCAGGCTCCATACTGAGTGTGGAGCCTGCTTAAGATTCTCGCTCTCCCCCTCTATCGCTCATGCTCTCACTCTCCTTCTCTCAATGAAATAAAATAAAATTTCTTCTTAAGCAAAACAAAAACCCCACAATGCTACCATAAAATACAATGAATTCCTGTACTTAGACTCTAATTGTTTATATGCATGTAAAAGCCAAGTTAAATTCTAATTTTTCTGAATCTTTCTCCTTCATTCAATACCAGCTCCCAAAAAAGGTGCCAATTTATATTTTACCTCAACTTTTCAGGCCTAAGATGATTCAAATACATTAAGACACTAATTTTCAAAGTGCCAGACTACTTGCATAGCCAGACTGGGGGAACCTGAGACACGTGGGGTAAGATAAGTATCCCTGTGATGGAGGCAGGACTGAAGGAACACCCAGCGTCACTGGACACAGCCGTCCTCTGGGGAGCCACGATGTCAATTATGTTCCCCTACACAACTACATGTTAAGAATACGTATATGTACTCACAGGAATTCTTTATTATATTTCTATTAAGCTTTATTTATTTATTTTTTTAGAATTATTGATTCCACACAAAGTACAGGCAGTATCTTGAGTACTAAATAAGGTTTTATTTTATTTCAGATAAAGTTGTTTTAAAAAAATGTTTGAATGTATATATTTCCTTTTTTTCACTTCCCCTTCTTTATAATCAGGGTTTTAAAATAGGATTATGCTTTAAAACTTTTTAGAAATTTGAATCACTGGTGCCAAAAATTAGAGTTGTATTAAGTAACATGTAGAGTGCCCTTTCTCTTCTTTGTCTGCTATTTCTCTTCCCTCAAGCCTCTCTAGATTATCCCACACATCCCACCCCAGCCAAACTCGGTCCATCCCCAGCTAAATGGCTTGGTGCTCTGGGACTGTGGAGCAGAAGCAGGACTTGACTACACTGTCCTGGCCCACGGGGAAAGCAGGTGCTGAGTCTCCATCAGCAGCAGCTGGTGAAAAGGCAAACCACCAGTTTCCTAGCGGTAAACTGGCAATATGCTGTTTGTTCTTCTCATAAGGTTCCTGGATGGACTCAAAATGTGACCCTATCACTGAACAGAATCCTTGTCAAATACATGTGTACATTTATTTACATGTCACATCTTAGGGGCATGTCATTCTTTCTGTTAAGACCTTTATCCTGCAGCTTCTAACACTAGCTATTACAGTTCAGTAAAAGAATAGAAGGTCAAGCAAGTTTGTAGGAATTCTAGAGGAAGCTGCACAATTTATCTTCAAATCTGGGAACTGCTGAGGAAAAGGGAAGACAAGAAACTCTGATCTATGGGCCTCTGGTTGGCTCAGTCAGTTAACCATCTGACTTTGGCTCGGGGCATGATCTCAAGGTTCTGAGTTTGAGCCCCATGTTGGGCTCTGTGCTGACAGCTCAGCCTGGAGCCTACTTCAGATTCTGTGTCTTCCCCTCTCTCTGCCCCTCCCCTGCTCGCTCTCTCTCTCGCTCTCTCTCTCTCTCACACACAAACACACACACACACACACACTCTCTCTCTCTCTCTCTCTGAAATGAACGTTAAATATATACGTATATATTTATATGTATATAAAATCTGCTCTAGGCAATAGACATAGTCATGAGTCAAGATATTGGTCATTTCTCAAGGTTTCTGCCAACAATTCCAGTGAGTGTGGAGTGTCTTCTTTCTTATTCCTTCATCAAAAGTAGATGATAAATATTTATAAGGCCATAAAAAATTATAGCTGCTTTAAAAGTTTCTTATTTTTAAGTCCTTGGCAAATCACAATCACACAGTTTCATGGTTCCTTTCTCCTGAGACATCTTTCTCTATTTGTTGAGAATAAACCAAGCTATTATGAAGGGATAAACAATGTATACTCTTTTTCATTTTACCTTTTTCTAGAAATACTAGAATCTACTCTTCTTCCCAAAGTCACCCACATCTGCATGGGAGGAGTAGGAAAATTCTCCCAAATGTGCTCTTTAGTGAAATAAAGGAAAAATATTTTGGGAAAATCATCTTTTGAATGGGAGTCTTAGTCTAGAAATCAACGTACCCGATACATATTTATCAATGATCCTGATTGCTTGAGTAAATGACCATTAGCAGGAAAATATTTTAAATGTGCAGCAAAGAAAAAGACTAGAGAAACCAAATTTTAAAGGAGGCTACACTTGCCCAGTATTTGGATCTACGCAAAGTCCCAAACCTTGGAGACACTGCCCACACCCTGGTGTGTGTGTTCAGGAAGGAAACACAAAACGAGCATACTTTATATTCATAGCCAGTTCTTTATCTAGGATTTTCCTCTGATGTGCATCTAAGTTTACTGTTCTATGCTCTCAAATGATGGAAGAAACACTGCCTCTCAGAGTACTCCTTTCAGCGAGGAACAGAAGGAAGTCACCCATTCCTGCTCCCCACTCTGGAAGCCCTCAAGATAATTTAACAGCTTGAGGCCCAGGGGCACTCACGCAGGCATTCGCTGGCACTCTCGGCGGTTGCCCGTCTCCACGGCCGGTCATTGAAGAAAGGCAGACACTTTTCACAGTCCACTCCGTATGTGTTATGTTTACAATTACACACCAGCTTGCCAAATTCGTTCTTTACACACTCGCTTGCATGTCCGTTACATTTACACCTGGGAAGAGAACAGATACTCAGAAATATGCAACAGCCACAAAGTCCCAGAAATGGATACAGAAAAATGATGTATAGGGAGAACTAAAAGCAACCTCAGAATGTTTTTTAGTTTTACCACTCAAGACTGTAAACTGAGGAACTAAGCAAAATTAAGTAATGATTGAGTTTTTAGGTAGGAATTAAAATTAAAAAAGCAAAAAAAAAAATACCCCATCTGTATGTAACCGGGGATGGGGCATTAACCAGACATAAGAAGACAGTCCCTAACAATTTCTGAGGCCATCTGGAGGATCACTTCCGGAAGTTAACTGCGTGTGTCGAGGAGCGGCCAAGTGCAGAGGTTAAGCAGAGCATGGACTCTGAAGCCAGGATGCATGCTTGAAACCCTGCCCTGGGACTTACCAGTGTAACGTAACCTCTGTGCCTCAGCTATAAAATAGGGATGATGAGAATGTGAATTTCACAGGGTTACTGAGAGGGTCAAGGAGCTGCTTTATTTATGTGGGTAGGCTTGTGCGGGCATATTATAAGTCAATAATTCTGTCAGCTATGATCTGTCCTAATGATTTTCCTGATCTGAAGGTAGTAAGAGACATTCAACTACCCTGTGGAGCTCTGGTAGCTCGATATGCCCTTAGGTTGTTTGGGGCAAGAATCCTGAAGGATCCCTCAGATGCAGGCACAGTCACACATTAAGGACTCACGAGAGTGTCCGTAAGTACTAACACGCACTCTAGAGTCCTGACGTTTTCCTCACTGGCTTCCTTACAGCCAGAAGTAGTTCTATAGCTTCCACTACTACATCCTAACACACTCAAACCTGTCCTGAACATCTACAGTGTGCCAGATAAATCCTCAACTTATACACTCAGTTCTCCTCTTTCTCCCGACTCCTATCCTTCACTAATGCACAAATTTAGATATCCCCCATAACCTAAAATTTTAGATGTCTACAACTTGTCATTTCCCTAAATTAACTCGTCTTCATTTATTTTATTAATATTACCACCAGTCTCCTGATCATTAAAGCTTAACATCATCTTTGACTAAAATCCTGATAATTCTTGCTTCACAATGAAAATCTACCTAAAATGTTCCTTTCCATTCTATTGTGACCACTCTAATGCCAGGTATTTGTCACCTAACACCCAGATCACAGCATCATAACAAGAATATAAATTCTCTCTATGACACTCTACCTTCACCTTGCCTGCAACTAACCTTAACCACTGTTTAGATATCATAGTCCTACTTCAAAAAAGTACACGGTTTTTCAATGATTATAGCCTCCATCAGCTTTTATTCTATCTATGCCACAGATTCACCAAGGAGGCTTTCCTTAAGCCTACTAGGTCTATAATCTCCCACCTCTACGCTTCTGCTCATGACATGCACATTCTCCTGAATCCCACCCACCCATCCTCCTTTCTTTGCCAAATTCTACTCATTCTTCAAGGCGCAGCTTGGTTACCATCTGCTTCTCTAGCCTGAGAGTTCTGTCTCATTCTCTGACACATGGCCTCTTCTTATCTAAAACATGTGTTTAATTTTTTACACACTCATATACTGCCTGCCCTGTTCATTTGTAAGATCCTGGAAGGTTAAGTCCTTTTTAGTAGGTGAATGTCCTATGTTTCCTTGGTGGCTTCAGAGTGCCCGTCACAGAGCTTTGTGCTGAGTTGCCCAGTAAGAATTCAGCAAGTGTGCTGATTTGACACATTTAATTAATATGGTTGTAAGCAAGTTCCTACACTCCTAAACCAAAGCTCCAGTCATTTTCAAAGTTATTTAATAATTTACTTACCTACCACCCACAGCAAAATCAGAGATTGCGTAATAGTAGGACTTGAGAACTTTGGGGTCGTTAAACACTTCATCTCCAAAAGTGTTCAGGCGATTGAGTGTGACTCTGATGTCAGTGGCAGTTACCCATTCCTGGGAGGGGAAAAAAGAAANTTTGGGGGGGGAAAAAAAAAAAAAAAAAAAAAAAAAAAAAAAAGAAAATGGTAAAGAGACTGAAGACGAAGGAAATATATGTGACAAAATTGTCTAAATTTTTGTTAACAGTTAATATATCACGTGACTTATGCCCTCTTCCAGCATTAAATCAGCTATATTGCTCAAGGAGTCCCTTAATTTCCTAATATTTTTCTCCTTCTGGATTCTTCCCTTCTTTTGATCTAAGTTGTTGTGTCACTCAGAGTCCCAAAAAGCAGGAATAATAATCTTTTCTTCACAAGGCTGTTGAGAGGCTTAAATGAAATATACTTTTAAAGGCATAGCATTCAATAGGTATTCTGTACACACCCCTTCTCTCCACCCTGTATCCACGCCCCAAATCCAGCAGAGAAGCCAGCACAGAGCTCGTGGGGCACCACGGTGGTTATCAGACATGCTGGCCATGGTCTCCTCTTGCCGGTTTTGTACCATCATCTCTCTCTCCCTCCATCCCCGGTCCACTACTGACAGACCTGGGAGAGACATCCAGGTACAAAGTAATAAATCATTACACTGGCCAGAACCAATCAGACGCAGTTTTGACTTGACTCTTCCCATAATGTCACTTCTCTGTGAGGCCTTCCCTGGCCACCCAACCAAACATTGCTGCCACTTCAACTCCCTATTTTACTCTCTTGTCTTATTTATTTTTAAGTTACTTATTTTGAGAGAGAGAGAACTCAGGTGGAGGAAGGGCAGAGAGAGAGGAAGAGAAAGAATCCCAAGCAGGCTCTGCGCTGCCAGCACAGAGCCCCCCACAGGCTCGAACTTCCAAACCGTGAGATCATGACCTGAGCTGACATCAAGAGTCATACACCACCCAGGTTCCCCGTTTTATTTATATTGTCTCTTACCACCACCACCAAGATTCTAAGCTTAAGGGAAGGACTTAATCTGCTTTGTTTACTGCAGTCTCCCTGGTGCTTAGCACACAGTAGGTGCTCAAATAACATATGCTGAGCAAATGAACAAATCTGGAAGAACCACGACTTATCAAATTGGAAGGTGTACCATAATAACAGAGGACAAGAATGAAAGTTATGAGCAAATGAACAAATCTGGAAGAACCACGACTTATCAAAGTGGAAGGTGTACCATAATAACAGAGGACAAGAATGAAAGTTAAAGTTTTTCCCTAGGTTTTATGAGCTCTAAGCCCTTATAATAAATGCCTTTTCATTGAGCTAATTTTAGTCAGATGTTTACATCAACAGTAGACTGTTATAATAATGATTCCAATGAATCATGTCTGCCAGTGTCCACACCCTGCATAGTCCCTTTGCACCTTGATTCTAAGCCGGGGCATGTGACTTGCTTTTGCCTAAGGGACATGAGCAAATGTGACACAAACTGAAGTCTGATAAGCACTTGTGCACTGGGACTTACTCTCTTAGAATACTTCTGCCATCACGTGAGGAAGCCTAGTCTAGTCTCCTTGAAGCTTTGGGGCCACAGGGAGAGACAAACCCAGCTCCCAGCAGACCTGCCACTGAGGGAGCCCAGATCAACATGGAATCAGGAGAAATAATACATCATGGTCATTTAGGATCGTTAAGTTTTGGAGCAGCATATGACGTATGACCGCCAAAGATGCCGTTTCCACGGAAAGTCCTATGGTGGAACCGCACGTGGACATCAGCAGTGAGATGTAACAAGCAAGTGCAGGGCGGCAGAGGTGTTTTCAGAGGGCTCCCCGCAAGACTGGGAGGCACGCCCCTGATTAAGGAGCATGGCTTAAACCGTGCCAAACACCTGGCACACAGAGCAACATCGAGGCCTCATAAAAGCTAATCCCCGTGAAGCCTCCAAGTATAATTAGAAAGGAGAAGAGATGATGAGTCCACCGCATCCAAACTTGGAGCTCCAATAACAACTCCCACTCACGGCCACAATGCTAGGAATCTTTTCGTCGTCTGTAATGTAAATAGCTGAGCATATCTCTGTGTTTAATGCTTATTATCTCTCCTTCGAGCTTCATCTTTATCACAGCTCCCCTTGAATAAAAGCTTCTCAAGGGTTGGGTTTGAGTCGTTTTTTTCATAATGTTCATCTTAAAAAGAACAAGCTAGACTTCCTAGGTTGTTTTTTTTTTTTAATTTTTTTTAATGTTTTATTTATTTCTAGGAGAGAGAGAGAGAGACAATGTGAGCAGGGGAAGGTCAGAGAGAGAGGGAGTCACAGACTCCGAAACAGGCTCCAGGCTCTGAGCTGGCAGTCAGCACAGAGCCCAACGTGGGGCTCGAACCCACGAACCGCGAGATCATGACCTAAGCGAAAGTCGGACGCTTAACTGACTAAGCCACCCAGGTGCCCCTAGGCTTTCTAGGTTTTGAATCCCATTTCTGCTACTTAAAACTGTGTAGTTTGGGATAAGTTATTTTACCTGTCCTGATAAATGGTGCCAATGCCTCATCTGTAAAATGAAGATAATAAAACTGTCTACCTGTCCCTAAAAAAGCAGGGGGTGGGGGGGGGCACCTGCATAGCTCAGTCAGTTGAATACCTAACTCTTGATTTTGGCTTAGGTCATGATCTTGTGCAAGAATTCAAGCCCCATGTCAGGCTCTGTGCTGAGTGTAGAGCTTGCCTTGAGATTCTGTCTCTCTCTCCCCCTTCCTCCCCCTCTCCCTCTCCCNCCCCCCATGCACACTCTCTTTCAACAAATAATAAAAATAAAAATAAATGCAATTTAAAAAGTGTCTACCTGTAGAGTTATTATGAGGGTTAAATGAGTACATATGGCTAATATATCTAAAGGGCTCAGAACACTGCTTGGCACATTACAGCAAGTGCTGTAATAAATGTTATTGTTATAAATCAATATATGCTTAGTAATATTCATATATAATGAAACCAGGAAGGGTCTCCTCTCCCATCTGGGAGATCACAGCTTCTGGAGAGAGGCACAGGAACCAATGAGGAGAGAGGGTCATTATCAGCTAAAGTCACATCAGCTAACCCTCCTGGCAACTGGTTATGAAAACCAGAGCTCTTACATCCAGAGGCACATAATTAATGTTTTTGCATAATGACAGCAACTGACCAGATCGATTACAGATGCCCACAGCATGTTCACTACATTCAGTTTCATGAGTTCCTATGGCATAAAGAGTAGCAAACATCAGGGGTGGCTGACTGGCTCAGTCAGTAGAGCATGTAACTCTTGATCTCAGGATCGTGAGTTTGAGCCCCACATTGGGAGTAGAATTTACTTTAAAAAAAAAAAAAAAGAGTAGCCAACATCAGAATTCCTACAGCTGAGGGAACCACTTGAAGACAGGCTGACAAGGCGTATGGTTAGCACAGGGGCCAGAAAACCACAGTCACGTGAGGTCACTGCTTTTTCCTGCTGACTGTACTACTACCTCTGCAGAACAGTAACATACAATCATCTGGACAGTAGACACTACGCTAGCAAATGTTTGCTAGTTGATCAGCTTTAAAAGTTCATAGATCACATCTCCCCTAGACATTCAGTCTTCTGTTTTCTCATCTATCAAAAGCAGTTGTTCTTCCTATTTATTCTGAATACATCTTATTCCCATTTATTTTGAATATGTTACTGAAAGACCTTTGCAAACATCCTTACTGCTCACCATAACCTCAGAGTTTACCATGATCAAGATTTCCAATCTCCCAGCAAACTACAGAAATATAATGGAAGGGAAGAGCTGGACCCACAGAAAAATAAACAGACTCTCATCATTTGCTACCATGCAAAACCATACAACCAATTTAGAAACTCTTTGAATATAATAAAGTTCAAAGAGAAAGCGTGAGAAGACACAAAAGCATGAAGCTCAGAAGAATGAGTGGACTCCCTACTTAGAAATCACAACAGCTTTTCATAAAATGTACACAACATTTGCAAACCCACATCCAGTCTTTCTGGTCTCAGTCAGTTAATCCAGGCTGTCCCCATTTTGATGTTAACCTCTGCCACATGACAGAAGCATCTCCAATTCTGTGTTACAGAAAGATTCCAAATTATGGTGTATAAGGAATATGTACACAGAATTCATGAGGAAAAAAGAGCTTTAATTCTTTCTGTGCTTAAATGGGGGAAAGTTTCTATCTTGACACTCAGGCACTATAGCAAGTGTACCTAAATTTATATCTTGTCACGAACACCAGTGCTTTTAGGTGATGAGAAGTTTTTATGACTGACGACAGAGCCAGACTGACCCAGTCCAAATTTCCTTGCACAATAATGAAGGAAGACGGCATTCTCACAGATCTTGCTTCAATTGTTCCCCCTTGTGAATACTAAAAAATACTTTTTGTCAAATCAGAGAAGAGATAAGAAAAGATGCAAAAATAACCAGTAGACTCATACACTCTCTTCAAAAGGTCAGAAGCAAAATGTTTCCACCGTGAGTAAAGAGCTAAGTTAAAACTTGGCTTTCAAGAAAATTTCTAAAAGTTGTAGCCCAGAATACACTGGCATGTGCGCAGGGACATAAGAACATCAACTGGGTAGCTGGAACAAAACGGCTCTCCTTCCCATCCTCAGCATCTCCAGGAGAGCAGGATAAGACCCACCTGTCCGTTCTGCTGGGGTAGATTCCACCCTGACCCCTTACCTCTGAAGTGGGACCACACAGTCCATCCTCCTGCATCCCGTACATACAAGGAACAACTAACTGAGGGCAAAGCCAACTTCTGGATGCATTACCTGCAGCACTGGGCTATTGTCAAAGTTGTAGGCACTTGGCCTTCCTTCTAGGGTTGAAAAGGCCACATTGCCCCCAGTTAGAGGGGAAATGTCACTGAATTCATCTGTGCACAAGGCTTGCTGCTCATCTCCTCCTGTCCTGATGAAGCCACGGTTTGCCTTTGAGTAGGTGTTCTCACAGGAGCCGCTGTAGTACTGGTAAGGGACCCAGGGCCCGTCTTCCCGCGTGCGCTTGTAAATGGCGAAGCTCTCTGGGCGGCTAGTGTGGAACTTGAGTCGCACGTATGTGATGTCAAAAGCCTTTCCTGTGAGACAGACACAAAGTTCATAAGTCATGTAGGAAGCAAAGAAATTCCCTCTATTCCCAGTTTGTTTTGGAACTTGAAGAAGAGAGGATACAAATTGCCCTGTACACTGTGGATGAAGATGGTTCCAGAACACAGGACACACTGGCTGTGTCCAACAGGTGATTCCAAACCTGGAAATAGCAGGCCCTTTCCCTGAGAAAGGACAAGTTATAGTTGGGTTTATAAGCTGGCAAATAAAAGCTTGTTTAGGACATGCATTGTTGAAATTCTGTTTGCCATGAAAAATGGTAGCGCTGTACTTCTACTATCAAACAAAAGGAAAATTGAATGAAAAAGTACATTTATTCTTAATGCTGGTGGTTCACCATAAGCAATTTAATTAAAAAACAGAAAGTCTGCTGACTTTCTAGATTGGTATTCTGGAAACTTTCAAGGTACTTAAGAACACACTCTATTAACTATAATGTTACTTCTTGATGCAGGAAGACTACCTTCAGCACTATTCTCCTTATCCACCAAGTTAAGAGAAGAATTTGAGAAAGAGAAAAGGACAGGGATTGAGAGGTGGGGCAGGGAGTAGAACAGGAATAAAGAAAAAAAAAATCCCTCTAGCAGCTGAACAAAGAGGGAAAAAAAGGGAGAGAGAGAGAAAAGGAGAAAGGGGGTTTAAAGTTGACTGAATATGTTCCAAGGAGAATATACAAGATCTGAGCACTTGAGCAGGGAAGGAGAGCAACCGCTGGGCTGCTGTCTTTCTGGAGGAAGAGCCGAGGTCAGACAGCTCCCTTGGCAGCCAGGGTGTGGTCTGATGGCTGGGACTCCTTGGCTGCCAGCCAGCCTGCCTTCAGGTGGGTCAAAAAGACAATGGGCAACTGTTTTTAATTTCCTTTCATTCACAAATTGGGTCTTTCTCTGACAGTATTTATCCTCTGCAACCTCCATGCTCTAGTGAAGATTACAGGCTGGCCAACAAGTATTTGTGGGGCATGACTACATGTTCAGTCCTACGTTACACACTCTGGCGGACAGGGTGTGTTACACATAACAGGTCCTTATACTCAAAGAGCGGACAGTCTTTCCTCCCCCCGTGAATTAACTGCACACGAAGAACCCACAGGAAGAACCGTTCTAGGCCTCTCCTACAAAGCTCGCAGAGGAGGAACTCCTGCACCCTCGCAGAAGGGTTGAGGAGAGACTTCTGCCATCCTCTCACCTCCACGTACCTACTCATCCCTGGTGGGGGGAGTGATGGTCCTGTGTGGCCTGGAATCTCCCCAGCTCACTCTCCAGCTGCCTGCCCGGGGCCCCCGCTCCTGTCCTGCACTCCTCCTTGCAGGAGTGCGGCTGCCTCTGTGCCCGGGAGGCCTGCTGTGGCCCTACTACTAGATGCGGGACTAAGTGGGTAAGTTCAACTGGGAGAGGAGGGGTGGGGGAGGGGGAGGAGCAGAAAGCCCACATAACTCATGTGTCCAGGCTCTATTCTTTAATCCAGTATCACCTACAATAAACTAATATGATGAGCCATATCTATTTCTTAGTTAGATCTTATATAGTTCAGACCTTAAAAGACAAGTGTAATTAACTGTCCCCCATATTCATGAAACACACATACAATTTTGAACACAAAGGTGTGTGGCATGATGGAGAGAACACAGGACAGGGCGCGGTGAGCCCTGTGCTCGGGTCCGGGCTCCTTCAATGACTAGCTGTGTGATTTCTGCTCCACCACTTCCTCCTCTGCAACGATGAAGGTGATGACCCCTGAAGCACTCACCTCAAAGGGTTGTTGGAAGGTCCAACTAAGATCTTACATATACTTGGTTAATTGTAAAACTATACAAATATAAGGCATTATTATAATAGAGTTTAGGAGAAAATTCTGGAATTAGGATCCTGAATATGTTCACATCTAAAGGTCTGACTGGACCAGGGACTACCTCGTCCAGTTGCCAAAGAATATTACACAAACCTGGATCTCCCACCTCAGGTGCAGTACAACATTCTGCCTGGACACAGGTTATGAAAATACAGTTTACAACCGTCTTGTTAAAAAAATGAAAATGTAACCTCTATATCTTTACTGTATCAAAAATGTTAAGGTGTATTCCCTGTGAATAAGGGCGTGGATTTATAATATAGTATCTCTAGCATTCCAGAGCTGATCTAAGACATTCCAGAGTGGTAGAACAATTGTACTCTCTTTAGGACAGGTGGTCTGGGATGTTCAAAGGCCCACTGGCTAACCTGTGGATTACAGATTACCCTTGCTTTCCTACTCTCTCTGTCTCCATTTCTGACATCTCATTGTTCTTTAAACAACCCAACCTGCAGGAGGCTGGATCAAAGGAAAGAAGATAAAATGGAACAGGGTATATTGTGTTCCAGACTAAAATCTGCATCACAGAGCCACTCTCTGAAAGACGTGGGCTTCTGGGGTCACTCTCACTGCTGCCACAGACACAGCACTGGGCAGCAGAACGTGAGCAAGCAACTTTGCTAGCATTAGACATTGAAGCAAACTGGTTTGCTGGTGCTGGCCGCACTCACTGAGTCTTGTTTTCAGAGCTGCCTTTTCCATTCTAACCTACGGCCACAACTGAAGAGGAAAAGGGCTCTGTGGCAATCTGTAAAGGAGGCTATATGTGCCACATGACAAGAAGGCTATGTGCACTGCCCTCAGAGTTAGAGTCAGTCCAGAGGTGGAGGAAGACCACTGCAATTCCATGTGATAGGTGCTTTGACAGGGCAAGTGCATAAAGTTCTGGGAGCACGGAGGAAAGTGACCTAACCTGGACTTGTACAATCAAAAAACATTTTCTAAAGGAAGTAACATCGACATCCAGGACCTGAGGAATGCAGAGGAATTACCTAAGCAAACAGAGATCAGTGGTTGCGCTAAATGAAACAGCATGTATGAAAGCCCAGAGAACACAGAGGAGTGATCACCGAGAATCAGAGTTGTGTAACACAGAGAGAGCTGGAGAGAGTGGCGGGAGATGGGCTCACCAGGAAGGAGACGAGGCCAGGCCTGAGGCCGTGTTAAAGAGCAACTTCAACCTAAGGGCAATGGTGAGCTGCTGAAGGATTTACACCAGGAAATACATGATCAGATTTGACTTTTAGAAAGACTACTCTGGCCACTGGGTAGAGATTAGGTTGGAAGGGACAGGACTAAAATTACGGAGAATAGTTAAGAAGATGTGGCAATAATCCTGGAGGGATGACAGTGGCTGAACTAAAAATAGGGGCAGTTGGAACGGAGAGAAAGGAGTGTATTTTGTGGAGATGTGGGAAGCAGACCTCGGCAGTAACTTGGTAACCAGTGGACGGTAAGGGGGAGTGGGAGCCACCTCTGAAAGCCTCCTCTACTTTTACTCTATTGACATGTTGTTTCACTGTCAAAGCTTCTTTTCCAGAAATAGGTAGAAGGATTAAAAATAACATTCCGTTTTCTAATTTACAAACAAGTAGATGGAGGGCAGAGCCACCCACTGAAATAGAGGACAGAGGAGGTTAAGCAGGACTGGAGGCTGGGGTGGAAGGCAGGATGGGGACATGAGTTCAATTCTGGATGTACTAGTTCTGAGGTGTCTGTGGGTCATTTGAACAAGAGGAGATGTCTACTATGGAGTTGGATGTGAGTGGTCTGAAAGCCCGAGAGAGACGGCTGAGTTAGTTATATAGATTAGCATGTAGATGGACAGGGAAAGTTGTGTATAGTTGAGACCAATGAAGCAAGTGTGCTGAGTGAGAAGAGAGTTGACTTTTGAGATCACTCTCTGGAGCATCAACATTTAAAGCATAGACAGCAGATGGTAGGATTACAGAGGAGGCTGTGAGGCCAGAGAGGAAGGCAAGTAAGAGCACAAATATCATGGAAGCCAAGAAGGTTTGAGGAAGAAAGAATCAATGGTGTTAAAATATGCTAAGAGAGTCATGTAAGACTATGACTGAGATGTCCATTGGCTTCAAGCTACAATGGGTCACTGCTGTACTTCGTGAGAGCAGTCCTGTGGGCAGGGTGGGTGGGCCTGAAGATGAATGGCAGATATGAGGTAGAGAAGAAGACACAATGAGTGTAGTCAATCTGCTATGGCATTTGGCAAAAGCGGGGGGAAGTGGAGAACAAGAAGACAATAGTGGGATGGGATATAGGATCAAGGAAGATTTTTCTTTCCTTTCTGTTTTTTTAGATAGGAGATATGAGGTTGTATTATATGCTGTGGTCGAGTCAGCCAAAAGAGAAAGAGTGAATGTGGAAACAAGGCTGGGAAATAGGAATGGGATTCTGTGCTAGCAAGAGAACTGGCTCTATACAGGAGAAAAGCTGCGCCCTTACCTTACCTTACCTTACCCCCTTGCTATGTGGAAGCAATTGCAAGTGACCGAGAAGGTTTTAAAGAATGGACATTGAAAGAGTTCTGATGACTTTATTTTTTCTGTGCAGTGAAAATCACAGGTAACTGCTAAGGGGTTGAGAGCAAAGCCAGTGAGGAATATCTGAAGAGAGGGAAGAGACCAGCAGAGAAAGTGGACTGGAGGAAAAGAAGGCTTGTTGGGCAGAAACAGGGGTGCCAAGAACAGGGTACAGATTTTGCACAGATATTTCTGTGTGGGTGCAATTTTCTACAGCCACTTCACATCCCCTTTATGGATAATAAGAAAAGGGGACTGAAATTAGGTCAATGAATTTGGAATCTAATCTGAATAAATAAGGAAGCAAATGCCGAAAATGGAGAAGAGTCAAGGCCTGAGTTATCTATCCACAATTACCTGTAGTCATGGATAATCAAAGACTGGGACACTAAGGAGCTGGCTTTTATTCCATTAAACAGCTGCAGGTGAGACCTGTCATATACCCTGGCTCTCGTTCCCTCTCTCCCCCTCACCATACCTCCCTACTCTTTATCCATCCTACTCGTTTCACAGTAGACAAAATAAAAAGATCTAGTTAAATGGTGGATAAATAGAACACGGGGTCAGGTCTCCTGATTTCTAGGCTGACGACAGCTTCTCTACTATTTTTACACTGTGGGAGCATGCAAAAGTAGGCAGTATGCCTTTAAGGTAAAGAGGCCAAGCCAAACAATTAANAATGGACATGAAAAGAGACGAGAGAGATACACACCCTCAAGAAAATATTTAGCTTCTGAATGTTGTACTGCTTTTCCCCCTCCCCCTGCCACATTCCTTCCATAAACAAAAAGACTCAAGTACAGATGTTTAGAATGACACAAAATTAACTATTACTTCCTGCTCTGATTCCTACAGTTCAGGCTGGCTGAGGGAACGAGGCGGGTGGGGGGAGGCGTCTGAACAATGAGAATCCAGCCTTTGTTCAGGCAGGGCCAAGCAGAGGAATTCTGCTTAAGCCTCCTACGTGGTTAAGTATTTCTAATCTCTCTGAGTAGGGGAGAAACCTTTCCTGTCTTAGAATTGGATTCAAGTACTGACTGCTGGGGAACATAAATGCCTCTCTGTTATGCACAGCTCAGAAGAATTCCATGAGGATCTTGTGAAACAGCCCCCTTTACAGTGAGGTAATGAATGACAATGGCTATATAGAATTTTTCAAAACGCCCTTCTGTGGCCTGAATGCAATGAAGAGAAATGATTCGTTCTAAAGTATCAAATTAGGAGTCACTGATTCACTGTTGTTCCTATGTGCTAACACCTTAGAATCAGAAAGTGACTGTTCTCCTTGAAGTCACACCGGACCTTAGGACTATACCACTTTAGTAAGGTTGTGGTGCATAAAGTCAATCAGAGATGGCAGATGCTTAGGCTACTAAATGGGATTCTCCAAACAGTTAACACAAACAGTAGGTCACAGAAGGCAACTATTTGAAACGTTTTCATTTTTGTTAGTATAACTGCTGGCTGAAACCAGAGTTCCCAGGACAACGTGTACAGCTGCTGACCAGCTGTTCTCGTTCCACCGCGGCAGACAGACTGTACAAATACGGCCTGGCCCATCACGATGACCCAGGGCCAAGTGAATGCTCAATGTGGGATCCTCAAGTGGACACAGATGGGTGATCAGAGAGCATAAAGGGGAGCAGTCATACACAGGACGTGTGGAGGTGAGATGGTGCACAGAGTTCATGCCAGCCGCTAGAAACCTCAGGTCAAACTGCCTGTTGAAAGGTTAGTTTCTACTGGCTAAAACTCATCCTCAAAGTAGATGGTTTTTAAAACTCATTAGCCCATTTCTTTCCCTTAAATTTCAGTGTTCCTTTTTCATACCCTCTCTCATCAATCAGCTGAATGCCAACAGCACAAGGGGACAATTCTGTGCGAGGCACATCTAAATCAGCACAATTTAGTCGAGGAAAAGTAACCTGCAGGGCTTTGTATAAAACAGTCATTTTAAATTGAACTTATGGAAGCAAATGCAATGGAATTTACAATTGGAGAAAGCATTCCTATCAAATGAATAAACAAGAGGCTTCAACAGTGCAAATTTCCTGAACACATGCAATGAGGACTTCCTATCACATGACGCACGTGGCCCTGTCCCGACAGAGGTGTGCTCAGATTAGTGGTGCTGGGCCGTGGGGACTCTCAGTCCCAAATATACAAAGCAGGCAGATAAAGGAACAGAGAAGTTAATCATTTTAGAATTCTTTTAAAAACTAAAATTCTATACAAAAGGCTATTTATAAAAGTAATGCTATGGCTCTAACAATGGAGCTAAGGGAAAAACAGAAGTTTTGAAGTTGATTGGCATGATTTGGGGGAAGATAAACCCATAATCTCTTAGAGAAACTACATGTTTCCATAAAGTACCAATTTAAAGTTTAAGCCAAAGAAGACAGTTCTACTCTCTCCCCACCACTCCCCCCACAAACCACTGGAACCTTGGTGCTATTATTGCTGAGTAAGACCATGGCACCAGCCCAGTACAGCAATCCTCAAAAACTAAAATCTTCCTGCTTGTGTTACCCAACTGCAATACCTGAAAAATGCCATATACATTGTAGCAAATTAAATGGTCAAAAGTGATTTGGCTTAGCACACTAATATGAGATCATTGCACAGCCATTGTGTGAACAGAGAGGATTCTTAACACTAGAATACCAAATAGTCTTGGAGGGTACTTTCAAATAGGTGCAAAATATTATTGGAGGTCACAGATATTTTCTACCATCTAGACATACCTTAATAATTAGACATTTTTAAGATAAATAAGTTTTTCCTAATTTATATCTTTATCATTTTATTTGAAATCTTCATCAAAAGAAACAATTCCCAAGTAAAACTGCACTCCAAGAACTGGGCATATATGCCTTATTAACCCAAACCTCATGTTTCCAAGACTCAGTATCAGCCCTAATTCAGGCTAGTGGGTCACAAGCATGCCTGAAATCCTTGAGCCAAGCTAAAGGAATGAAGCCAGCATTACTCCCACTCAGCCAAGCTGAGGCAAAAAATCCACTCAACTGAACAATAGAGTTCTAACTACTAGGAAATGACTGACATGTGGAAATTAATGGAGTCACATAAAGAAAATAAAGAAGTTAATTATAATACTAAGGAAATAGAAATAAAGAGGCAATGAAATATAAGCTGCATGAAACCAATACTTTAAAAATGTCTAATTATTAAGGTATGAAAAGAAAAAAGACACCATAGTTTTATGGGAAGCTATTTCTTATTCTGTGGCATCCATACACTATTAGGAATGGACTAATTTTTGTCTTTTATCAACAGAAAAATAAAGAATGGTAAAAAAAAAAAAAAGAAAATCTGAGGGGGGAAAGATTCTCATATATAATTACAGTGGTGCAATAACAGACTAAGATTGACTCTGATAAACCCTCCACCCCCCGAGTCACAGAAAACTGACCATCTGCGGGGCACCTGGGTGGCTTAGTCGGTTAAGCGTCCGACTTTCGCTTAGGTCATGATGTCGCGGTTCGTGGGTTCGAGCCCCGCATCGGGCTCTGTGCTGACTGCCAGCCCAGACCCTGGAGCCTGCTTCATATTCTGTGTCTCCCTCTCTCTCTGACCCTCCCCTGCTCACGCTGTCTCTCTCTCTCCTAGAAATAAATAAAATATTTAAAAAAAAAAAAAGAAAATTGACCATCTGCGTACTTTTATTTACTTAACAACTATTTGCTAGGTGAATTTAAGTGAAAGTCCACCAAGCTATTTAGAATACTTAATCCTTCATTTTGTTACAATGCCTTTTACTTTCTAGTTTAATTCCTAATAAACCCAGCCCCTTCTTTCCTTAGATCTGTATCTGTCCTCAAAAGAAGAAATAACTACAAATACCATAAAATATGTTAAATACCAAAATATCTTTCTCAGTTTTCACAACTGCTTAATTTCTTACCACAGCCACCCATTAGGTCAAGGATAAGAGCCAAACTGCTCTTGAGAATTCCAAGTCCGATTATCAACAAGTGTTTACTGGGCACTTATTGCAGCACTGTTCTAGGTATGGGGCTAGAGCAGAGAATGAGACAGACAAGGTCCCAAACTTGAAGGGCTGACAGCACAGTACGGAGTGAAGTAGGTAAGGGATAGATAACAATCACAAATCAAAACAAAAATGTAATGCATCAGATGATAAATGACACAGTGAAGAACAAGGTGGAGACGGAAATCGTGGGGGAGAAGTGCCATTTAATACAGTCACCAGAGACAGCCTGACTGACCTGGATAAGGTGACATTTGAGGATAGCGAACAGGTGAAACAGACATCTGGGGGACAGCGTTCTTGGAAGGACAAATGCAAATAACCCTGAGGTAGGAGCATGCTGCCTGGAGAATGGTGAGGAGGCCGATGTAGCAGAAGTAAGAGCAGAAAACAAGGAAAGCGTAGGGAAGGAGGTCAGAGAAACTGACGAGAGGGAGGGACTGCCATTCATGTATGCCCTGTAGGCCACTGTAAGACCTGGGCTTCTACTTCGAATGAGATGAAAACCCACTGGAGGATCTGTCCAAGGGAGTTACATGACCTGACCGGTATTTTAAAAGGATCATTCAGGGGCGCCTGGGTGGCTTAGTCGGTTAAGCATCCGACTTTCGCTTAGGTCATGATCTCATGGTTCGTGGGTTCGAGCCCCGCGTCAGGCTCTGTGCTGACTGCCAGCTCAGAGTCTGGATCCTGTTTCAGAGTCTGTGACTCCCTCTCTCTCTGACCCTCCCCTGCTCACGCTGTCTCTCTCTCTCTCTCTCTCTCTCCTAGAAATAAATAAAAAAATTAAAAATTTAAAAAAAATAAGTAAAAGGATCATTCAGGTTGCTTTATTGACAAAAGACGATAGAGGGGACCACAGAGGAGAAGTAGGCTAATGAGGGGCTTTTTGCTATCACCCAGGCACAAGATAATGGGAGCTTGGTCCATGCTGGGAGCGGTGAGTTGTGATCAGATTCTGGCCACATTTTTTTTTTCATTTATTTCTAGGAGAGAGAGAGAAACAGCGTGAGCAGGGGAGGGTCAGAGAGAGAGGGAGTCACAGACTGAAACAGGCTCCAGGCTCTGGGCTGGTAGTCAGCACAGAGCCCGACGCAGGGCTCGAACCCATGAACCGCGAGATCGTGACCTAAGCGAAAGTTGGACACTTAACCGACTAAGCCACCCAGGCGCCCCAGATTCTGGCCACATTTTGAGGGTAGAGTGAATCAGTTCTACTGATGGATTGCATGTAGGGTGTAAGCTGTGGTGGAAGCAACTAGAAAGATGAAGCTGCCATTTTTTGTGTGAAGAATATGGCAGGAACAGGTGTGGGGATGGGGAGCAAGAAAATTAGGAGTTTAGCTCTGGATATTTTGAGATACTTATAAAACTTCTAAGAGGACGTGTCAAGTTGACAATATATACATAGAAGTGGGGTTCAGAAGAGCTCCAAGCAAGAGAGAGAAATCTGGAAGTCACCACTATACAGATAGTATCAAAAGCCATGGGATTAGATAAAAAAAACTCCTAGGGAATGGGTATAGATAGAGGAGAGGTACAAACAGGGTCTTGGGACATACCAACTTTTAGAGGTGGGGGAGAAAGGAAGGACTCAGCAAAAGGGACTCAAAGACAAGCAGCCACTGAAGCAGGAAAAAAAACAAACAAACAGAATAGAATTTCAATGGCCAAGTTTTTTTTTTAATTTTTCCATTCCATCTTTCTAAAAAATTTAAAACCAAGTTTATTAACATATAGTATAATTAATGATTTCAGGAATAGCATTTAGTGATTCATCACTTACATAAAACACTCAGTGCTCATCCCAACAAGTGCCCTCCTTAATGCCCATCTCCCATTTAGCCCATCCCCCCACCAACAACCCTCAGTTTGTTCTCTGTATTTAAGAGGCTCTTATGGTTTGTCTCTGTCTCTGTTTTTATCTTATTTTTGCTTCCCATCCCATGTTTAATCTGTTTTTTCTCCCCTTAAATTCTACGGATGAGGGAAAACAGGATGCCTTTGTGTGACTCATTTTACTCAGCATAAAACACTCTAGTTCCATCCACATTGTTGCAAATGGCAAGATTTTATTCTTTTTGATCACTGAGTAATATTCCATTATTTATATATACCACATCTTCTTTATCCATTCATCAGTCAATGGACATTTGGGCTCTTTCCATACTTTGGCTATTGTCAATAGTGCTGCTATAAACATTGGGATGCATGTGTCCCTTCGAAGCAGCATTTTTGTATCCTTTGGATAAATACCTAGTAGTGTAATTGCTGGGTTGTAGGGTAATTCTATTTTTAATTTTTTGAGGAACCTCCAAACTGTTTTCCAGAGTGGCTGTACCAGTTTGCATTCCCACCAGCAAAAAGGTTCCTCTCTCCCCTCATCCTCATCAGAGACCAAGTCTTAAATGATGTTTTAAGAAGAGAGTGGCCAACAGAGTCAAATACTCCAAAAAGACCAAGAAAGATGAAGACTGGGCCACTCACTGGTCACTGGATCTGACAACCTGGAGATTTACTGCTGCCCTTGACAACAACTGGTGTGGCAGAATGATAAGGATGAAAGCCAGAGAATATGTGTGTGTGCACATGCATGTGTGAGTGTGCATATGTGTGTGTGTGTGTTTCTTGGGGGGCGGGTTGACAGGAATTGGAGACAGCTAATAAAGACAATTTTCTAAGTAATTTTCCTATAAAGAAATAAAGTGGTAGGTAGAGGAGAGAAGGAGTTCAAGAGGAAATTGTTTTTAAGGTGGGAAGACAGCATGTGTTATGTCGGTAGGAACGATCCATTCCAGCAGTTGAATTTACACTGAGCAGCGCGGCTCTTCCCTGATGTAGATGAGTGAGAGTGTCTAAAAGAGACCCATTTTGGTCCAAAATAAGGTTCTTTGAGACTTCTCATAGATTTCCCTCTAGAAAGAGAAATAATGGAATGAACACAGGTTACTGTAAGTACCTAGATTAAAAAGTTATCTAGTACCCCAAAACCACAGATGCTCTGGAAGGCTGCTCCCCAGGAGAGCCAGCCCACATCTAGTCTTCCCTGCTACAGTAGTCCCATAATCTGGTCTGTGATAAGGACCAACTGCCTGTCAGAATCATCTGGAAAACTTCTGAAAAAAATGCAAATTGTTGAGCCTCATCTTGGGATGTTCCATTTTTATAGGTTCTGGGTGAGTTTTTATGTACAGTTACATTTGAGAAATACTGCCCTACTGCAAACTCTTCATCTTGGTTCTCACCCTTCAAAGGTTTAGGTAGGGAAGGAGTTCTGGCCTTCACGCTGCAATGCAGAATGAAATTAGGCACTCATGAGTGGTGACTCTGATTTCCACATGTCAGTATTTCAAGGTAAACTTTACTGTAACTGTTAACTATGCAGGCATGAGCAGTGAACCAGAATAACAGCAATCTTTCTTAGGACACGTTCAGATGAGAAACTCCCAGTGCTTGCTCACCTCACATCTGAGGAGCCTGGGTGACTGGACCAGTTGAGCCCAAACTCCCCAACATTTTTCTCCATGCCAGTTTCCTGTCACGCAACTTGTATCCTCAAGGCCCTATTTCCCAGGCATGTGGAAATATACATTTCTATTTTGAGAAAACTCGCCTACTGGTAGGGGTTTTACAGTGTTGTTCTTTTCATGCAGATACTGGTCAAGATTCCCTGTAAACTAAATTCCCTATCCCCTCTGGCTCCTTCCTCTTCTCAGTGATGACTAGTATTTAATAAAATGATACATAACCATCAGCAATTCTCAATGGCAAGAAACAAATCTGGAAGCAAAGGATTAATTTCTGCTTCAGTACATTCAAAAAGATATGAAAACACTTTAACTTCATTGTCTGAAAGCTCAGAACTAGTTTAACCCTAGTCTGCATCAAGTAATGTTGGCATTTTCAGGGAGGGTGTTACATTTTCTTGGTTAAAGACCAGTGTAGAAATATTTACTTTTCAGAGAAGAAATTTCAGGTGTTAAAAGAAAATAGATATTTTTTACATCTATCTATACACACACATATACTAGTCTATGTATATAAAATCATATATGTATATATACACATATACGTGTATATATATAAAATCATATAGTAATAATTACCTGTGTGTATATGCACACACACACACACACACACACAAATGGGGGGCCCAAGAGCAAAGTACCGGGAGTTCATATTAGTATTGGAGAGATGGAGAAGAGCAGGGAAAGGGGAAGAAAAAAAAGGGAGAGAGAGAAAAGGGGGAGACTGAGACTGACTGAGGCATTTTAAGAACACTAAAAATTCAGACCTGATATTCTGGATTTATTTATTTATTTTTAGTATTTATTTATTTCTGAGACAGATAGAGACAGAGCACAAGCAGGGGAGGAGCAGAGAAAGAGGGAGACATAGAATCCGAAGCAGGCTCCAGGCTCTGAGCTGTCAACACAGAGACCAATGCAGGGCTCAAACTCATGAACTGAACTGTGAGATCATGGCCTGAGCCAAAGTCAGACACTTAACCAAATGAGCCACCTAGGAGCCCAGATATTCCAGATTTAAAAAAAAAAATTTTAATGTCTATTTATTTTTTCTTAGTTTACTGTCAAGTTGGTTTCCATGTAACACCCAGTGCTCATCCCAACAAGTGCCCTTCTCCATGCCCATCTCTCCCTTCCCCTCTCCCCCACCCCATCAGCCCTCAGTTTGTTCTCAGCATTCAAGAGTGTCTCATGGTTTGCCTCCCTCCCTCTCCCCCACTATTTTTCCCCTTCTTCTCCCCCATGGTCCTCTGTCAAAATTCCTCTTAACCCACCTATAAGTGAAAACATATGGTATCTGTCTTTCTCTACCTAACTTGTTTTGCTCAGCATAACACCCTCAAGATCCATCCACGTTGCTACACATGGCCAGATTTCATTCTTTCTCATTGCCATGTAGTATCCATTGTATAGATAAACCACATCTTCTTGATCCATCTGTCGGTTAATGGACACTTAGGCTCCAGATATTCCAGATTTTAAATACACTCACAACATTCACATCTCATCTGTAGGGAGTGCTCTTTTTTTTCATTTTAGAAATACTTTGAGGTCACTGATCACACCTCCTTCCTGGCCTGAGCCTAAGGTTGACAAACTATAGCCTGCAGACTGAATCTCACCAACCACCTACTTTGTAAATAGTTTTACTGGAACAAAGTCACACCCATTTATTGCACTTTGTCTATGTCTGCTTTCTGGCCACAAGGGCAGAGGTGAGCAATTGTGAAAGAGGATGCATGGCCTACAACATTTACTATGTGGCCCTTCAAAGAGAACACTTGCCAATCCCGATCTAAGAAATCAAAGGCCAGAAGAACAAAGATTTCTATTAAAACCTCTTCTTCCTCTTTTCTGCAGGGCATACTCTTTTAAAATTTGGTCCAAGGAAAATTGAATTTTTCCTCTATTGCCACAAAACTATGAAAAAAGCCTATTCAGAAATTTTACAAGATTAATAACAATTCTAATACACCTGATATAAAAATTACTTATTACTTCATAGGGGAAAAAAATGTCACCTGTTTCTTTCCTGGCAAATGAACAGGCAAAAAGATGAGCCGTTAAAAGGTGAGGGGATGCAGATGTAATCCATTTTGAAAATCACATCTGTAATGACCTTTAGCCCTTGTAGGGCCTGCAAAGATAAATCAGCCAAGCAGAAGGACAGAGGAAACAGCAGTGCAGTGAAAAGCAGCACCATGTTTCCAGGGGAGGAGCACACCCCAAGTGGAGACCTAACGAGCAGTAACTGCAGCAAAAGGAGGGAAATGGAGAAATCATCTCAAACAGCAATCGTCACTGGGACAGCAGGAAAAATGACATGTTGATAACCACAAATAAAGTGGAAAATGTGAGCAGATCCCATTTAGATCTCTGCGAGGGCCTCCCTCCATTGTCCTCTGGATTGGAATTCAGTCCTTCACACAGGCTTCCTTGTACTTCTCTTCTGAGCGGATGGACAATTTACATCATGAAAGTGCTCTGCCAGCTGGCCCTCTCTCCACAAGTGACTGATTGTGAGCAGATGCCTTCCTAAGATAAGTATAAACGAATACCCACTTCATTTTTCATTCACCCACCCTCTTTGCAGTGGGATGGAAATGCATACCCAACAAACACACTATCTTTTAGAGACCAAAGTGTGTGTTCTTCACATCCCTTCATCTCTTGTGGGCTGTGTTTGAACTTGCTAGATCACCTTCCTGATTAAATTATGCCCCCCCCCCCACCAAATATCCAACATATGCAATCTCCCTAGATTTTTTTTTAAAAAGACTTTTCTTAATGTTCATTTATTTTTGACAGAGAGAGAGAGAGAATGTGCACATGCAGGGCAGGAGCAGAGAGAGAGGGAGACACAGAATCTGAAGCAGTCTCCAGGTTCTGAGCTGTTAGCACAGAGCCCGATGCGGGACTTGAACTCACAAACTGTGAGATCATGACCTGAGCCGAAGTTGGATGCTTAAAGGACTGAGCCACCCAGGCACCCCGCAATCTCCATAGATTATTTGTAAACGCTCTTGCACTCCCAGATGCAAGCATCTGTCTATTCTTCCTAAAGACTTAGATTAAACATTGAATATTCTGCAGTATAGCCTCGGTTTTGAACATTTGATGATCTACCACAACAAAAATAAAAATTTCCAACCATAAGTCAATCTAAATTATTGGTGTATTTAGTGTTACAGATTAAATAGTCATGTTCAAATATGCTTTTTCTCTAAATCACCCTCCCTTTAATGTATATTATAATTCCAGAAACTTAAGTTTCTCTCCAATTAGTAGATAGTAAGGAATTTCAATGTTCCTCTCCAGCAAGCAGAAGCTTTTTATGATCACTACTGAAATTGTTTTTATAAATTATGTACATACCACATTCAGTGAAGAGACGTTGAAGGCAAAGAGATCATCGCACAAATTATTTACATAGCATACTTCAGGTAGGTCGGTCAGATTCCTAGTACTTCAAAAACATAAGCTTTTCTTATCTACTTTTCCTTCTACGTTGAGAGCAAACATTTAGCAGTGGTATCAGAAGAAATGTTCTTCAAATCCATCCTTCACCATATTTCAAACAGACAGTGCTTCAGTTCTCATGCAAGGGAGTATTTCACACGCACCACAATGGGACTTGTTCTACCTTTCTATTTACATTCTGGAGAGCAGCCAAAGTCCTCTCTAGCTCTCTTTGATCTGATGCCAGAGCCTTGGTATCCAACACCCACCTGGAAGAAATTCCCTTAGGAGCTCCAGGACCAAAGAGGAATTGGGAAGGAGCGGGGAAATACTGTATAAACCCATCCTACATCCTATCACTCCCCAGCTTACTAATCTTTGCAAGTTACTTGATCCAGTGCAAACTCCTTAGGCATGTATTGCAAGGTATCCATAAATCTGAACAACTGTGCTTCATCTTCTACCTTCAAACCATATCCTAAATCTCTCCCATATAAACTAAACCCTCTACTCCAGCCTTGCCATCTTCTTTTTTTTTTTTATCCATATATCATTTCTCACTTTGGAATTATTCTATAACCTTTACTGCTTCCAAACTACCTATCTTTCCATGTCTAGTTCAAGTACTATGGTCTCCATGACACTTGACAATTACTTTTCAGAACACCCAACACTCACTAACGAAACCACAGAATTCAGTACTTGAATATTTACTCCTTTGTATAAGTTTCTTTTATCCTACAAGAGAGTAACTTATTCAAAAGCAAGGAGTCTATCTATACTTTTTGGGTGTCCTCTACAAAAGGATTTTTCAAGCTTTTCTAACCATGACACATAGCAAACATACACACAGAACTAAAACTCAAGTTTGATAAAACAATACTATCTATGATGCAATTTGACATTTTACTCTATTCTCCATTTTATTTGTTATAAAATGCTAGTTATAGCTCACTAAATGGATTTTATGACATTAGGGAGTTGTAACCCACAATTTGGAAAACACTACTCTGCAATCCCTCAGGCACTGTCCTTGACACAAACCAGGTGTTCAGTAAATATCTGTTTACTAGACTCACTCATCTATTACACATAGCAGGTCAGAATTCAACAATGAAATAATGGTTTCTGGATACTAACAAAGTTTAACATGATGCCCTTTAAGACCTTCTTCCAATTATTTTAAGGCCAGGACACAATTTTAAAAAGAGGCTTTGTCTGTGGCAGCCTTTAACAAGATCAAAGGAAAAAAACCCTTTTCCTAAAGCTAAAAGGCTAAAAATTCCATTCATCGACACAGCATCCTTAAGACCAATCCTGCCTGGACCAATCTTTTGGTTTTTTTTTTTTTTTAACATTTTTATTTATTTCTAGGAGAGAGAAAGAGAGAGAGACAGACAGACAGCCAGCGTGAGCAGGGGAGGGTCGGAGAGAGAGGGAGACACAGACTCTGAAACTGGCTCCAGGCTCTGAGCTGGCAGTCAGCACAGAGCCTGACGCGGGGCTCGAACCCACGAACCGCGAGATCATGACCTAAGCGAAAGTCAGACGCTTAACCGACTAAGCCACCCAGGCAACCCTCTTTTGGTTCTTTTTAGCAGCTCTGGTTTCAGAAGAACTTCAACCATGAGCCTGAGCTAAGCCTTCAGGGTGGTAGCAAGGATTTCCTCTCCATGGGATATATGGACCAATGCCTGATTCTGGGGCTTAGATTTCTACTAAAGACATTTGGTTATATACCAGGAAACTCAGTTCTCTACAGCTCATGCTCATGACACTTCATTGGATTTCATTCGAATTTTTTATTTCTGCATGTTTTGTTTATTTGTGCCCCTACCCCTTCCCCAGGCATGAGAGTGACCTTTTGAAAACCAGGTCTTGTCTTATCCCCTGCTATCCCTTTACTCTGAGGTATATTTTTATGGTCTTTTAAAGGGAGAGAAATATTTGACTTGTAAAATAAGCAGCAATCCTATACAAGAAACACAGTGGCCTAAAGCTTGATTTGCTGTTTGGTTCTTCATACTATGATTCATTTTATAAAAATCTGCCAAAATGGACTGCATCCCAGGCAGTTGGTTAAGGCACTGAAGAAACAAGGATGAAGTAAGACTCAGTCCTTACTGCCCTGAAGTATTTCTATATGATATATGAGGAAAGACATAAATAATTAAATGCAAAGTGAGAAATGTGCTATATGAGAAAGTAAGCAGCAACAAGACATCTGTATTTTTCTTCTGTAAAATAAAGAACTTTGACAAGACAAACTTGAACGTCCATCTAGATCCAAAAAGCTTGCTTGATTCTACAATCTTACATGTCAGCAACATTTCTAACGGTACCTCTCTCACCAGATCTTTCTAATACATTGTTTTCTTACAGTGACATTCTAGAGAAATGTAAAATGCATAAAAACTGATTTCCTGAATACAAATGACATCACAGACATGATGACATCAGCTGATTTCCAATTAACTTCAGTTCTATAAAGAACTCAATAATTTTCTGAACATACACAGTGCTTTTTGCCAATATTCTGTACTCAGTCAAGTCCTGTATTCCCAGCTGCAGAAGAATATACTGTATAATCTGCAAAGGATAATAAACTAAGATTCCATTTTTAAGGTTAAAAGTTTCTAATGACTGAGCACAGGGTTCTCAAATAACTGCTTCCATCTTTGGATGAGGAAAAGAGAACTCTTGGTTTTTATGTCCACAAAAAAATGAAGCTGTTCAATCTCCAGACTATAAACAAATAATCATACATCTTTGTCCACATCTAGCTACGAGGGACAAATGACACATAGTGTTTTAGATTAAGTTCTTCAGTAGCAAGAAAGAATGGATTTTCTGCTCTTGCTTCTCTCACTTGAAAAACCAAATGTCTGGATCCCTTTGAAAAGTAGCCCAATCTATAAAACACTGGAACTAAACTAAACTCCCACCACTACTTGGCTCCTGCCTTCTTCCGCAAGCCTGGAACAAAGACCCCATTGACTTACGCGTGTGGGCGGATTAGACTCGCAAGGCAGTCATGTAGCACATTGTTGCACCGTGATTCTATGCCGATAAGTCAAGGAAGCCTTCTCTAGATTTTCCCTGTTTTCCTTCTTTCCACAGCAGTAAAATTTCAAGTTCATACAACACAGATGTATAATTTAGCATACAACAGGCCTGTCTATATATTTTTAGGTAGAGAGACAGGCATTACTTTGTTTGCTTGCTTATACTCAGTACTGTTTTCAACCCTCTTAGAGGTCTCATACAAGGCCAGGTGAAATGGACAT
Organism: Crocuta crocuta; assembly: GCF_008692635.1. Taxonomy (NCBI): domain Eukaryota; kingdom Metazoa; phylum Chordata; class Mammalia; order Carnivora; family Hyaenidae; genus Crocuta; species Crocuta crocuta. Next base: position 8,762,120 of record NW_027529934.1, on the reverse strand, counting down.
GTGCTACAAGTCAAACACTCTGAGTTCTTACATGTCCAGGGAGAAACTTAATTAATGTTAATAATAAAATATAATTGATAGTATTAATTATATATAACAATGAAAAATGAAAATGGGAACGGGCTAAGTGGTAAAAACAACAGCAAAGGGACAGCATGAAAGTGAGCCAATGCTCATTTTCTCTAGAATTTATAAACCAAGTTTATAAATGCCACTTTTAGTGGCATCTACTTTCTACTTTAATTACTAAGCACATCCAGAATGCCAGAAGTTAATGGAGTATATAAGGATGAATGTGTTCTCTGCTCTCAAAAAATTACAATCTAGTGGGAGCGCAAATCAAAGTGCAAAACAAAGAAAGGTATGCTAAGTTTCAGCAAAGGCATAAACAGGGCAGATTGAGGGGCGCCTGGGTGGCTCAGTCGGTAAAGCGTCCGACTTCGGCTCAGGTCATGATCTCACGGTTCGTGGCTTCCAGCCCCGCACTGGGCTCTGTGCTGACAGCTCAGAGCCTGGAGCTTGCGTCGGACTCTATGTCTCCCTCTCTCTCTGACCCTCCCCAGCTCACGCTGTCTCTCTCTCTCAAAAAAAAAAAAAAAAAAAAAATCAATAAATAAAACAGGGCAAATTGAGCTCATAAACTTCTAAAAATCAGTTATGGGCAAATTTAGATTTTTCTGAATAACTGATAAGATACAAGTGGGTGGTTTTGACACAATAGATCAATAAAATATACACTCTCAACTGCACTTTCTTTCAGTGCTTCTCCTGATATCTTACTATATGAATTTTTAGAATACTGATGAGTAAAATGCCTGGTATTGCCATTCTTAATGCCAGAATAATAGAAGGGAGCATTGTAAGGAACTCTCAGAGAACTTCTATGAATACATGTACAGATAAGGACTGAGACTAGTTCTACATACCACATATGCCTTAATATAATAAAAGAATTTCTCCCCTAAAATTATCCTTTCAGAAAGGGAAGAATTACTTTGTATTCTAGTTCTTACAAAGCTCCCAGTTACTTCATTTTGGACCACAATTACTGTGGGGAAATCAAACTAGCTTGAAATGATCTCAAATAATACAAGTTCCTCATAATAGAAGGTTTTTATTTTGTTTTGTTTTTTAAGAGGCAAAGCGATTAAACCAGATTTATGTAATTATCCCTGGGAGGTATGGCTTTACTGTAAATAACAAGCTTTTTAAATAGTTTATTAGGCGGGAGAATAAGTGGCTATATTGTGAAGATCCCAAATATAAACCGAAAGGAGAAATGGAAAAATGCATGCTAATATAACATGAATCAGTATATATGGCTTAAAATTTCTAATGACAGCACTCTTTCACCAATTTTTAAAGTACACTATCATAAATAATTTATTCATGGAAATGAATATAATATGATCTGGGAAACTCTACTGACTGATGGCTAAAAGGTGACTTTAACAATCACTGATGTCAAAGACGTATGCAAAGAATTGGGATAAAATGGTTCCAGAAGATGGACTATGGAAAACAATCCTAATTTTTTATCTATGTTACTTATAAGTTAATAAATAAAATATTTTAAATAGGCATCTAATTATTTCACTTACATTCCTAAAATGCCTATAGATTCAAGTTGGCATAAGCCTGTTTTAAAAATCTTCTCAAAGGGAAAATGAGAAATAGCTTAAAATTGAGGGTTGTCTTTTAGACACTCCATACGGTAAATTTCATGTTATGACTCAGAAGAAACATGATGGTAGTCCAAAGGCGATTCCGTAGGAGAACGGTCCAATATTCAACAGAGCAGTACCCACACCCAAATTTCAGTCCCAGAAGACCCCTGCACAAGTCAGGTAGCATACAGGTGGCAGGCCAGCCACTTACGCAGGTGTGATTCTTACTGTTCCTGTGGAGTAGCTATAAGGCACCTAGGTAGAAGGAGGCCCTATCTTTTTTTTCCCTCTGATTTGCCTTGTACCAATTCAAAAAACCATTGCCTTTCTTTGCTTCCTCCAAAGTCCTCTCATCCATACCAGTGAAGAGTAAACCCACTGGAAGTCAGAAGCACAGACAGCAGAAAGGGAGCGTTTAGCTAACTTTACAGGAGCTATGCCATCCAAGGCCAGAGAGCCCTCGCCCCATTGTACCAGCAACAAGGCAAATGATGATTCTGTCCACATCAAGGCCTGGGCTGAGGGAAACAGGAAACTATCCTGACTTCAAAGAGCACTGTCCAAAGTCACAGTTTTCACTGTGACTTTCAACTCCCAGCACTAGGATATAGTCGGCACAGATCAGAATACACCCCAGTAACCAGTAATAGACCAGAATAAACATCTTTTGGGGGGGTCTAGGCATATGCCTAATATGCCACAGATATTTTCATCATCAGTACTATTATAATGAACATTAGTGCTGAAACCACACTAACAGCATGATTCTATTTCCAACAATGACTCCAAAACGTAAGACAAGATGAGCTGTGGCAATCTGGAAAAGAAGGTTGTTGAGAAGTCCTTGTGCTTCCACTTTTCTGGGGAAAATATACTCCATTACTTCTGGAATATGACACACGCATGCACACATGTGTCACATACCACAGTCAACCCTCTTCCCCTGACCCTTCAAACTTCACAGTCCTTTGCCAAAATGATATCCTCACAACGAAGTCATCAAAAATTCACTTAGCCTATCAGTCTCTTTCTGATTAAAAAACATTATTACTCTTATTCATTGTTGGTAGAAATGCAAAATGGTTGTCACTTTAGAAGACAGGCTGGCAACTTCTAAAACCAAACATACTGTTAACCATACAATCCAGCAATGGTGCTCCTTGGTAATGGGGTGAAAATTTACATCCACACAAAAACCTGCACATGGATCTTTATAGCAGCTTTATTTATAATTACCAAAACCTGGAAGGAACCAAGATGTCCTTTAACAAAACTGATAAACACACTGTAGTACATCCATACAATGGAATATCATTCAGGGATAAAAACAAATGAGCTATCAAATAATGAAAAGACACAGAGGAAACTTAAATGCATGCTACTAAATGAAATAAGCCAATCTGAAGAGTACAGATTGTATGACTCCAACTACATGACATTCTGGAAAAGAAAAACTATGGCGATAGTAAAACAAAAGATCACTGGTTGCCAGGAATTTGAGAAGAGAGAGTGGATGAACAGGTGGAGAACAGAGGATTTTTAAAAAAAAATTTTTTAATGTTTTATTTATTTCTAGGAGAGAGAGACAGCATGAGCAGGGGAGGGTCAGAGAGAGAGGGAGACACAGAATCCGAAACAGGCTCCAGGCTCTGAGCTGGCAGTCAGCACAGAGCCCGACGCAGGGCTCGAACCCACGAACCGTGAGATCATGACCTAAGCAAAAGTCGGACGCTTAACCGATTAAGCCACCCAGGTGCCCCTGAGAACAGAGGATTTTTAGGGCAGTATCACTTTTTTGTACGATACTTTAATGGAGGTTACCTTTCTTTTCTTTTTTTTTTTTTTTTTAATGTTTTACTTATTTCTGAGAGAGAGAGAGAGAACAGCGTGAGCAGAGGAGGGTCAGAGAGGGAGGGAGGCACAGAATCTGAAACAGGCTCCAGGCTCTGAGCTAGCTGTCAGCACAGAGCCCGACGCGGGGCTCGAACCCATGAACCGTGAGATCATGACCTGAGCTGAAGTAGACCGCTTAACCGACTGAGCAACCCAGGCGCCCCCAGAAATTTAATTCTTATCAGTCCATCAAATGATTAGGCTCTTGGGAACTGACTTGTGCTAACCAAACTCAACCAAACTGATTATACCGTAAACAACTGCATGTTTGTTTTCGAACATAACAGTTTGGGGAGGGTTGGTTTTTCTGTTATTGTTGGTGAAATCATTAAAGCAGGTATCTGCACAGAGCAAGTCCTCACAGAAGACCAAAATTTCAACATCAATAGGTTGCTTGGTAAGCAGAAAATTGGAGCAAATAAATGGGAGTTGAACATTCCTAGACAACAGTTCTATCAAGTTATAGAAAACTGCCCTTCTTTGATCTATGATCTAGAGATAATTCTAAATACATTCAGACCAGTTATCTAAATTGGAAGACTCTCCTTCGCACAGCATGAGGCACCAATTAAAATTTTTACTAATTTCTCCTTTTTCAATATCCCTTGTATGTCACTAAAGCTTCTTAAACTAACTGTATGTCATGATCCCCTTAATCTCACTATGTTGCCTTTAACCGTAATATAAAAACAAGTTTAAAATTACCCCATCTATTACAGTTTTAGTTTTATCACCTTGATTCCAGATTTGGGGATTTGAGGATCTTATCTAATTACTTGAGTTTTTAGACTTAAGTGCATTTTAAAAAGCAATTAACATTCCAATGTGATACATATCTTTCCAGTTAACTCCTTATCGCCAGATGCAGAAATGCATAGAATCCATAACCAGTCAAAAATAACAAATATGATAAAGTTCCTTTTAAGAATAATCTTTCTGGACCAATGTCTTTCATAATTTTAATCCATATCTAAAGTATCAAGGCAAAAAGTATATTAAATACGCAAACACATACAAGCAAGCAAACAAAAAACAAAATACAACTTTATTGCTCCAAACAAGTGAACTCCAAAGAGATGGGACAGAAAACTGGTAAGAGCTAGTCAACACAAACAACAGTACAAAGAACAACTGGACGGAGCCCAGAAGAGGATGCGGGAAAAGGCATTCTTGCCAACAGTCAGCAATGCCCACAATCCGAAGTCTCCCCTGTTCAAAACAACTCAGTTAAAATTACTTCTGGGATCACAGTGTTTATAAATCTTTTTAAAGCTTTTAGTTATCTATTTTGAAAGAGACAGCATGAGTGGGAAGGGGCAAGAGAAAGGGAGAGGGAGAGACAATCCTAAGCAGGCTCCACACTCTCAGCATAGAGCCCAATGTGGGGCTTGAACTCAGGAAGTCATCTGAGCCAAGATCAAGAGTCAGATGTTCAACCGACTAAGCCACTCAGGCGCCCCTGGGATCACAGTGTTTAAAGAAAAAACTGCTATGGAATTATTCTGTCAGGTAATTCAAAGAAAGCTCCACTTCCCCAAACCTTTCAGCAAGTATTCCTGTTTGCATTTTTTAGATGCTTTCTTCTGTTCCCTTTAAATTAGAAGGAAGTAATCCTCACTGTTCTCCAGAGTACCTCTTTATTACATCAATTTCCAAAGCTCATGAACTCATGAAGCAGCATATCCTTGGCTTTTCAAGCTACTTCAGGAGACTTAACGAAAAGGTCAATCACTAGGTAATAACTAAAATCAACAGGACCTTCCTTAATTAGTTAGACATAAAGTTAAAATATTTTTCTGTGTTTAAATATTTACAAGCATTAGATGGTGTGGAGGGACATATGGGGTCTCTAAAAGAAAAATCAAGTTTTCACTTTTTGCATGTACATGGATGTTTTGAATGCCAAGTGATTTTCTGTCAAAATTTATATCAAAGCTTCAAAAACCAGGGATCAAAACCGTAACATTAATGAGAGAGTATGTTCACATAATGAACTGGTGACTGAGATAGCAGAAAATTGAGGAAAGCAAGTAGAGACTGATTTTGCTCTGATGTGGTCTTAGGCTAAGTGTGAGACAAGCACAGTGCCTCATCCTCAAGGTCTACAATGGTCCTGAAGTAAGGAGATGCTGATGCATGAAGGCTGGTTCTTAACCACCACAGAATAAGGGAAGAGAGAAAAGCAGGTTAACCCCTCCCACCTTACTACCCCAAACCCCCAGCTTGGTTCCACTGTTTCCCTAGGGTGGTGGACAAAAATGCCAAAGGATGATGAACAAATTAATAGTCACTGGGGTGCCTGGGTGCCTCAGTCAGTTAAGTGTCCAACTCTTGATTTCAGCTCAGGACATGATCTCACGGTTAAGAGACCGAGCCCCATTTTGGGCTCTGCACTTAGCGTGGAGCCTGCTTAAGATTCTCTCGCTCCCTCCCTCTGCCCCTTCTTCTCTGCTCACTTGCTCTCTCTTCCTAAAATCAAAGCAAATCAAATCCTTGTAACAAACAGGCATTGGACATGTGATGTAACAAAATATAAGTACTGCAGTGTTTCTCCCCGTATTTCTCATTTTTCATCAAAATCTCCATGACAGCATTCTTTTGGCCCTTACTGCTAAAAAATAAAAATGGCAAAGCTCAGTGAAACAAAATATCCTTCCCCACTCAAGGATAAAGGCAAATGAGATAGAACTGAAGGCATTAACATGAGGTGTGCCTCACAATCACAAAAAAGCTTAGACAGCAGCCTCTCAAATGGTGAATGGATTCCTCATATCCATCTTTTTTTTTAGACCACTGTGGAGACATATTTATATTATAAATTCACTGTTGGAAAGGACTTGCCAAGGGAGGGAAGTTCTCTCTTTATAATAACTAAAAGATCTGGTAAAATGACAGAATGAGGCTTTGTGATACATGGCTTATGACAGCTGCAGAAGCATTTATAGAAACTGGCCAGACAGCATGATGTCGAACCTCCTGATTTCACATGTCCTATGTGCCAAGAGATTAAGAAACTGTGCCTGTACATACTATCTTTTACCTTTCCTCTCCACACAGGAGGCAGCTGAGAGTTACAAGCCAAAACATTTCAAGCACCCAGAACTTGAAGACTTGATTTAAAGGAAATGGAAGTTTTAAAAACTCTCCAAGGATGTGAGAATTTCCTTGGCCAAATGCTTGTTCATTCCAATCACTGTACTACACAAATTAACACCATACCTCAAGTAAGCTAACTCTAGAAGTTGCAAGCTCCCCATCTTGGGGGAAGGACAAGGGAGGCCAGATCACTGCTAACCAAAATGAGCCAACAAGATGATCCACTGGGATGTGCAGGAAGAAAATACTAGAAACTGTATTTACATTTGTTTGATCTTATCCTTCTAAACTTTACATTTACTATACTTGTAACGTACATTTATTACTATAGCATATATATGTAGCATTTATAAATAAGTCAGCATACATGTGTTATGGATATATGCCATAGTATGCTACTAGTGTGCTTGATCAAGAAAGTTGGAAGACTATAGGGCCGAGAGCCACTTAGAGCCAATGCTTGTGAAGGGACTCAAATACTGGGTAGGACTGTGAGATAATCTGAGAGTTCACTTCCTGATCTTAGCACTCTTTCATTCTTGCTCAAACAGATCTACAATTTTAATAATCTATTTTTGGGAAACATTTTCCATTAGCCAAGAAAATATAACCTGTGGACAAACTTCATTTCAGTATAATTCTTTTAAACTTGAGAGATTAAGGTTGTGTTTGAATTTAAAAGAAGTAAGTTTCCTTTTGCAACATCACACTCAATGGCATACAAATCAAAGATACCCAACCCCTTGACATCATACTAGAAACCCCAGCCAAGCATGAAAGTAAAGCAAGTTAAAAGTATGAGGATTAGACGAACATTTATAGCCAATAAACAAAAGATGCTCAGGCTTTTAAATCTGGGAAATAAAAAATAAAACGACAATAACATTTTGCACCCATCTGATTGGTAAAAATTAAAAGATTCATCAACACAAAGTACTATCAACTATATGAGCCAGTAGTAAGCCTTCCACTGTGATAAACATAAATTCAATATTCCACTCTGACCCGCAACTGGATGTAGTACAATACAATTGTGACATTAACCACCTGGAGTTAGTACTGGGCCCCACGGATGTGAGGCTCAGTCCCCCACAAGATTGCCATTACTTCAGATGCCAGCTGTACTTCAGGAGTCCCCAGACCATCCATACTTCTGACCAACTGACACTATACTCAGGAGTCCCCACACTCTTTAGATTAGATAATTTTCTGGAATGATTCACAGAACTCAGGATGTCATTCCTGACTCAGGTGCTATATATACAATCACAGGTCAGAAACAGCCAAACGTTAACTCATATAGAGAGAGATGGGGGTGGGGGAAATGCAGTGCTTCTGTGCACTATCCTTACTGAATCCAGGACTGTCACCCTTTAAACATATCAGTTTATTAACCAGGACACTCCAATGGGCCTCAACAGCCAGAGTTTTTGGGGGGGTTATTATATAGGCATAACTCATTAAATCATTGGCCTTCCTGGAGGTCAAGGTGGCCCAAAGCTCCAACCCTCTAATCCTATTGTTGGGGTCTCTGGTGACCAACCCCCATCCTGAAGTTATCTAGGGACCAGTAACAGACATTTACTTCTCACAGTTCTAGAGGCTAGAAAATTTCAAGATCAAGGTGCCAGCAGATTGAGTTCCTGGTGAGGACCTTCTTCCTGGCTTGCAGAGGGCTACCTTCTCACTGTTTCCTCAATGGGAGAGAGAGGAACAAAGAACTCTAGTCTCCCTTCCTCTTCTGTTTTTTAACTTAAAAAATTTTTTTTAATGGTTTATTTATTTCTGNTGTCAAATTAGTTTCCACATAACACTCAGTGCTCATCCCCACAAGTGTCCTCCTCCATGCCCATCCCCCCCTCCCCCCACATCCATCAGTCCAAAAATATGGAACGCTTCACGAATTTGCGTGTCATCCTTGCGCAGGGGCCATGCTAATCTTCTCTGTATCGTTCCAATTTTAGTATATGTGCTGCCGAAGCGAGCACTCCTCTTCTTTTTTTTTAACTTAAAAAAAATTTTTTTAATGGTTTATTTATTTCTGAGAGAGAGACAGTGTGAACAGGGGAAGGTCAGAGAAAGGGGGAGACAAAATCTGAAACAGGCTCTAGGCTCTGAGCTGGCTGTCGGCACAGAGCCCGACCCAGGGCTCGAACCTATGAACCGTGAGATCATGACCTGAGCTGAAGTCGGATGCTTAACTGACTGAGCCACTCAGGCACCCCATCCCTTCCTCTTCTTCTAAGGGCACTAATTCTACTATGAGGGCCCTACCCTCACGACCTCATCTAAACCTAATTACCTCCCAAAGGCCCCACCTCCAAATATCATCACATTGGGGGTTAGGGCTTCAACCTATGAATTTGCAGGGTTACAAACATTCAGTACATAAGAAGTACCATTTCAATCAAACAGATTTTAGAAGCTAACTTACATTTAACAATTTTCATGGAAAATAATTTACAAAGCAAATCATGGCTGAACATTTGGTGTGTATCCAACTCTTGAAAAAGTTGAGCACGGACTCCTAGATGATCTGATTCATATAAAAATAAATTTATCTTCTCTAGGTTCCTTTAGCATATGGCCAAAGAGAATCTTCTAGATGAAACTATACAAACGGCATTTTTAGTGTGACTCTGCCTAATACTTTCTTTGTAAATTCTGTTGTATATTCAATCTTATAGACTGGTTTAAGGGGTACTCTTCAAACAACAATAAGTGAAATAAAACAAAGAGAAAAGACACTGAAGGTCATAGGTGAATTTAAAAAACAAAACTTCAGGAGCACCTGGGTGGCTCAGTGGTTGAGCAGCCGACCTCGGCTCAGGTCATTATCTCATGATTCGAGAGTTCGGGCCCCACATGGGGCTCTATGCTGACAGCTTGGAGCCTGGAGCCTGCTTCGGATTCTATGTCTCCCTCTCTCTCTGCCCCTCCCCTGCTCATGCTATGTTTCTCTTTTTCTCAAAAATAAATAAACATTAAAAAAATAAAAAACAAAACTTTAGTTTCAATGCTATTAAAAGAAAACACCACATAGCAATGATGCTACAACGATGTGCAGCTGACTCTGTCCTCTAACCAGCTCTATCCAAAAGTCATCCATTCACTACATCCAAGTCCGTTCTCTCACAGCTCTGTTATACTAGGAATGTGGGGAAATTCTCTCCCACCACTTCCTAGATTCAAGTCAGGCATTTGCACTGGAAGGACCACACCCCGTAAAGAAGGGTCTCGGTAAAAGAAATAGTGCCTAAAAACCAGTGAACATGTGACTCCCTGGCTGTGACCTGAGGCACGCTAATGAAGCAGACACATATACACACAGTCAGCCAGGACCCAGAGTTTGAGACAGTCCAAGAGCTGTTTGCAGACCTTGTAAGGACCTCTTCAAATAAATGCCCCCAAGCCTCCCAATCTCTGGAATGTGTTGTAGTAAGATTTTATCAAAACCCAGACACTTGCCACGGTCATGTGATCACAGATGGTGCCCCCAAATAACAGACTTCAGAAGGTCAAACTTTAAATAAAGAATTCAGAAAGTCAAATTTTACCTCTGCACTAGTATTTGTTCTTAGCTCCAAATTAAATAGTTCCTTTAATTCCCAAGAGATTTTTACTTTATATTTTCAAAAGCATAGAAATTCCCCTGGGTCACCTAGGCATGTGACCAATGAGTAAGACCAATAAGCTTCTACTCCAAATAGACTCAATTCTCATTATTCCTGGTAACTATGTTCTATAAAGTAGTTGTGAATGCTGACGCTTCACTCCTAGGAGACACCCAAGACTAGGTTCTTACAAGCCTCTAGTCACAACATTTCATCAACAGATCAATACATTATCTCATTTTATGTATGTTTCTGTTCTACGACACCTTATTTATTATACATTGTTAATTCACTAACACTGAATTCATGGCCAACAGTGCTTATAAACTCATGCCTGAACAAAGCTTGTCTAACACAAGTATTTTTTTCCCTAAAAGCACATCAAAGCCTTCTCGCACTTAAGAACAGACAGTTGAGGGTCATTTTAGGCAGCAAAATCACCAAGAAAAAGCACAAAAATGAAAACCATGGCACTAAACAAACCATGAAAAGTACTCTTGGGGCACCTGGGTGGCTCAGTCAGTTGAGCATCCAATTCTTGTTTCTGGGACAGGTCACAATCTCAGGATCATGAGATTGAGCCCTACATCAGGCTCTGTGGAGCCTGCTTAGGATTCTCTGTCTCTCTCCCTCTAGCCCCTCGCCTGCTCCTGTGGGCTCTCTCCCCCTCAAAAAAAATTTTTTTTAATAAAAAAAGGACTCTTGTTTACAGTATGAGAGCTGAAGAAAGAAGGCAGAGCACAACTCAACTTTAGCTGAGAAGGAGCCTGCCAGGGGACTCCACTTTTTCACTGCTCCACCCATGTCCCCAAATAACCGCAAAAGTGTCATGAATATTGATTTGAGGATTACAAGTAAAGTTTAGTGAATAGGTGAATTTATAAACACCAAATCTGAATAACGTAGATGGATTTACAGAGTCTCTCTGTGTCC
>NW_027529934.1:8749305-8750813 GCF_008692635.1 Crocuta crocuta | reverse complement strand
CTGTGTACCTCGAACAGCAACACAGTTGTTCTGTCATCCCAGTTTCCACAAAGAGAAAAATACAGACTGTACTATCCTTATTATTATTTTAAATTACAGCTGTATCTGGATACAGTTTCAGTTTTTAAGCGAGAAATCCCACAGGATAATAGCTACAGAACACAGTGTAAAACATTATCCTCCACCCACGTGTGGACAAAACATCCATACACGCACAATTCCGAGTTAACTCATTAGGTCTCTTCCGGCATCAATTACCAATTCCCTAACTTGACCGACCACACACACACACACACACACACACACACACACACACACACACACACCCTTTCAAATTTAGAGCCTTGAGAGACATTTCCTGGATCAGCCTTCTGTGGAACAACAACAAAATTGGCTTCCTGACACATAAAACACATTTCCTCAACAGCAATCTTTAACAGTACTGTTACTTTGTATAGCGACACAGCAGGTGGCAGAGTGTGATGAAACAGGAAATGAGAACAAATGTCTCCCACACAAACTTGCAGACCACCACAGGGAATCTATCAGCACCCGATCCCACATCTTTATCATCCAAACAGCCATCATCTGTAGGATTTCTCTTCTTTTAACTCACCCCCGCCCACTGCTCAGTCACCCTTTCCACCTGTCGCACTATTCTTTACATATTAATTCTTTACATATTAACAGGAGAAATTTGCCAAGGGTGGTAAGAAAGACCCCACTGAATTCAAGTAAGAAACAAATTCCTAAATTCCTTTTAAAAATCCTAAAACCACATCTTTTCCTTAAGCCCTAAATTTAAAAATATATTGCTAAATCCTTTTCCCCAGAGTAAGGTGTCCCTAATTACCACCTAAATACAGCATTTATTTTACTTACAGTTATAAAAATCTAATAGGAGCTTTTACCCCACTACCCCAAAGATCAAAGTGACCAAATAAATACAAATGGTGGTTATACCCATGAAATCATGACCTAGACAACAAAGGAAGAACACACAGATGTTATCATCACCCACAAAACTGGAAGCATCCCAGGAACATCTGGGCATCCACAAAGCACCTTAGTCATCTAAACTCTATGATAGCCCAGAGTGATGTCTCCAGAGTCAGGATGTGGAACCCGGCAGAAAGAGTCCAGGAGTAAAGTCCCATCAGAAGCAGTGTTCCTGTCCCCTTAATAAAAATCACAGAAAGTCCCATCAGAAGCAGTGTTCCTGTCCCCTTAATAAAAATCACAGATGTTCTAAGGAGGAAGGGACAGAAAAATTCCCAAGTCTACCTGCTCCCTTACAGGTGAAGAAATAGCCCAGAGAGTAAATGATACGTTGATATAACTACTGAATCACAGACTGAACTATTTGACTGTGGATTTGCCTCATAAAGGGGCTATGGAAGGATAATTTATTAGGCAATAAAATTACCCCAAGTTTTAGAAAATACAAATCTGGTCATTTAGTTCCCCTGTTCAGATCTTTCAATAAATTCCCAAAGCACACTGGACTT